>NW_010334879.1:35785-92865 GCF_000700745.2 Antrostomus carolinensis | reverse complement strand
CCGTTCATTACTTGGCAGAAAGACAAGTCTAGATTGTGCTCACTTTGGTCTTAGCCAGGATGGCAGTTCTTAATGTCCTACAGGACAAGAGCATACAGCCTCCATGGGTTTGGCCAGCCTGCTATTAGAGAGTCTAACTCCCATCTACCTTTGGTTGGCATGTAATTTTTTTTTTTTAAACCTAATATATAAGATTTCTTGGGGTTCTGCACCTGCAGAACCTGTGCCTGTGTGCTGATGTATGTCGTGCTATTGACGCAAATAGGGTCTAGTCTATTTTGGCTAACAGTGCTTGGTGACGGTCCTCTGCAGCCTTAATCACTTGGACTCTATGCCCCTACTCCATCGTGTCACTCCAACTGCAGTCTCCCTGGTCCCAGCATATTTTTCTGACCCAGTTCTCATCTTTGCACTTTATATTGTTATGTTACATTCCCATTTTTTCATTGTCCTTGGTGCATCAAAAATAAAGTCACTCAGCCTGATCTTGCAGATAAACAGTGGACTTGATTTATTGAGTCTTAAGAAGTGATTTGGCCATGGTAGAAGAAAAAAAAATTACCTGGCTCATTCCAATGTTGAAACATCCAAACTATTTGGCAAGTTTAAAACCACAATGCTCCTTTGGCTTTAATTTGTGTATACAATTGACTAAAAGTAATAATACATTTTGAAAGCATGACTTACCTTGTATTTTAATCTGTATAATCAATCTATAGCTAAGACATAATGATCCTGATCCCATATATTCTTTTTTTGTGTGAGAAAATAAGAAGATAAGCATGAAAACTATCACCTGTGTCTGAGTCTGTTAGTGTCAGAATAATTACTGTTTTTGAAAATAAAACAGCTCTAGCTCCTGTGGGACATGTAAACCCATCCTGGAAGTGGGCTGGCACCAGAAGTCAACAGAGAGAAAGAGAAGGAAGGGCAACCACATCTCATGTGAATTGTTTCTAAGGGGAAGCCAGCTGGCTTGGTAATCTTTGGAACGTGTGGAAATTACTGCCAGGGAACAGTTATCTGTTGTCTCCTGAGAGTTAGAGAGATCTGTAAGGGGAGAATGGGGAGAAACTGTCCTGGTAGTTGGCATGGATTCCCTACTGGGCTAGCCTGTGGTGTTGCAGAAGGGCTGGCAAATTGGTTAAAGCCTAAACAAGGAAAAGCATCTGTGCACCTCCAGAAGCTACAGCTAAAGACAGCTGAGAGGAACAGAGAGTGAAAGCAAGGTGGTTTGGTTTGCTGACATCTCCAGAGGTGGGTTGGTGGCTCAAGGCGAGACAGGCCTTGAAGTGTCCTCTCATCTATCAAACTTTCCTAAGGTGGGAGCAAGGAGGGAGAGGAGGATCCTCTGCAGAAGGAGCTGTGGTTGAGGTTTCTCCTGAAGCTGTCACTAACGTCTTGAGGGAATGCTTAGAGGGGAGTGATGGCAGTAAAAGGCAGTAGAGCTGTTTCAAGTTTTGAGAATTACGTGTGTGAAGGAGCGCTTTTATTAATGGGCCCTCTGCTAAGGGATTTGCAGAATGAGACACTTTGATTCTTATTGTTGGATATTAACTTTCAAGATTTTAGTGTGCATATGCAGGGTAGAAAAACAGGAAAAGATATCAATGATGTCTGGGAAATTGTTTCTCGGTGAGTATTTTGCAGTAATATTTTTAAAAAGAAGTTATAACTTTATGCATATTCACCTTTATAGTCTATATTCACCTCTTAATGTACTAATTGCTTGGAGTCCAGATTTGGCTCTTAATACAGTAATTGCAATTCAAAAATATCTGTTGAAACTCTACACTTCTAATGGTGTGCTGCCTTAGACTGTGGAATAAAGAAATAAAATGATTCCATTTAAATTTCAGAAGCTAATGTATGTTTTTAATCTGTCTTGATCCACCATTAAAAGAACCTTGTTTTTAATAAACTTCAAGGTGAATGAGAAATAATTTTGTTCCTGTGACTAATATAGAAATGGGTTTCTGTCCTTTGAAATGTATCATCCATGTACAACTGAAAATGAATTTTCAACTGGGAAACAGCTTTATTGATGCTTTAAAATGGAGTGAGAATTGTAAAGTTCCTTAAATTGAACCTGGAGATCCAACAGAGATGCACTATTAGTTTTAATAAGTCATTTCATTATCGGTGACCTAATAATTACTATAAATTGTATATGCAACAATAATCCCTGGGTGTTACTCATTATAAGCAGTTAGTCAATGATGTGATAAGCTAAAAGCGTAAGGTGATAAGGAAGGTGGTTAATTTAAGTAGTGACTGATTTCCTACAGAGTACAGTATCATAATTTATATGCTCTGCAGCAGTTAGAATGGCAGCAATTTTGCAAATGCTATCTGCACCCAATGACTTTTTCACTAATGGAGAACTAGGTACATCCAGCCAAAATGTTGTTTTAGATTATTTGAAAAATAATGTGCCTTGAAACCATCAATGTGTATTAATAAATAAAAAACCATGATCAAGAATGGAGTGAAATTAAAGAGCATAACACTACGGACTTCATTAGACAATTAGAAATAACTTTTAGGTCCATACAATACGTATTTCCCAGTTTAGCTAACACATCATAGATAAGGCTTCAATATGCACAAATGCAAACTCAAAAAAATTGGTTTGCTTTTATATTTGTATGAGTCTTAGGTATTCTGTCAAATATTTGCCTTGACCTCTATTGGTTATTTAGGATGTGGATGCCCCAGATATTCACATCTCCAGTACTTTGGAACTACTTGAGGTTGTGTATTAAGTACCGTGTGCAATATTATTTCCTTATTATTTTTGTTGTTAATATGTGTGATTGTGATAAATCTAATACTGACTTGCAGGATTTTGTTCACTTTGCCTGTACTGCACTTGGATTAGCAGAAAAAAGGGTTCCTGTCTAGCTCTACACTGCGGTGAGGCAGGGCTATCAATGTCTATGCCAGATGATTGCAAACCAAGAGTAGGTTGCCACTGAATCCAATTGCTACAAGGTCTTTTAAAATAAACACGTAAACATCTGAGAGAATCAGTTTATTACTTTAAGGTGCATGCTATCATAGGTACCAGTGTATGTGTGAAAAGAGGTCTGAGATGGTGACTAGGGTGTCAAGGTCTGTAACCCAATTCCTGGGGCTAGGTGACCACTTTGCATCTGCTTTGGCAGAGCAGACCTTTGAGATGTGTCTTTCTGGCTTTGCACTACCAGAAATGCAACATGCCAGAGGAAAAGGCTGACAAGGATTACAACAGCACTGATAGCTAATATGGAATATAATGTTTTAAAACCCACTTTTATTAGCTATCAGTGTTAACAGTCTAACTAGTCAGCAGAGGTGACTCTACAAATTGCTTTTGGGTTATCTTAGGTCTGATTTGAGTCTTTGCTCAGTGTTCTGAGTGACATGTAGCACAGTGCAGAACTGTCTCAGGAGCAGCTTTAGGTATATGGGGTTGTGCTTGGGAGTGGACAAACACCTGTGTCTCACTGTTACCCACAACAGCCAGTTACACCCTCCAAGAGAGGGGCTTTAGTCCCCTATTCCAGGCACACTAAGTATGCTAAATGACATACCCTGGGATCTGTAATTACAGTACAGGAGCAGCTCCTTTCATCCCTCTGTCCCTTTCAAAGCCCCCTTTTCATCACTTGCCAAATCTATGCAGGAAGAATTAGGGGGGCTAGGATTAATACCTGTCAACTATCTTGGGCTATTCCTTATCCACAAGCTCTGAGCCTAGCTCAGGCTTTCTCATTTAATGGTCTAACTAGATGTAATTAAATTTAGTTTCATATATAGAAGCTACCAGCTCCTGTCTGAACTTTGTCTAAAGATTTATCATTGTAATAAGATTATACTAATAATTGCATTGAGTTTGTCTTAGCTCAAAATGTTTTTGCTAATCGGAACGCTGTTTGCCAACTTGTTAAATTACTTTCTACTTGTATTAAATGGAAAATTTATGTAAACTGAAAGCACAGGGTAATAACTGTAAAGAACAATCATTTCAATGGCTTGAACAGAGATGGCCAATTGCTTAATAACTTCTTCATAAAGAGAGGGAATCTTTTGCTAGGGATCTGTTCATACCCTCAGATTTAAACTGCCTAAATTCTCAGTTGTCTTCAAATTAGATATAGAAAATGAATGAATTATTATGACTAAGTGTGAGTAGTATGTATAGGAGTCACTGTCTGTAATAACACTCTAAAATGGAAAACTTTGAGATGTGATGCTTAACTAAAGCTGTCTTTGTCTTGGCATTAATCCATAACGTGTGTTTAATCGAGCAAGTGAAAACTATCATTTGAAATACTTTTTTTTCAAAGAAAAATAGCTTTTTTTTTTTTTATCAAAACAGAGAACTTGGCAGAAGTTTGATTTCAACAGGGTTGTTTGATGAGAACATCAATCTCTGATAGAAAGAGTTAGATCAAGGATAATGTTTTCAAACGTGCCCAAGTGACTTAAAGAACTGAACTGAATTTCTGAAGGTAACAGGCATTTCACATGTTTCCAAAGAAGTAGGTTTCTAAGGCACCTGAGTAATTTTTCTTTTCAAAAAAACCACCTACACATTTGTCCTTATATTAAGTAGAAAAAAGCCAGGAAAATTTCTTGTCAGATCAGGTATTTAATCTAATCTTATATTCATTGATAGTCATAAAGTTTAAATTTCTGAAAAGTAAGCATCAAGTAAAATAGCTTTCACTTTTTTTTCTAAGGTTGGGTTAAAATGCTTTTTTAGGATAAGAATGTGGGCCAGATACATGAGTAATCATACATATGATGCATGGTATCATAAACATCACCAGCTCCTGCAGGCCCCTGGGATATGAAATGCTTTCTTCTCCCTGGTCCAGAGGTTGTAGTGCATAGGTAAGGGTTATATCCTGACCTCCTGATTTATTGTCTGGCTGTTTTTGGGCTATCTGCACTGCAGGGGAACCATGGAGTTTTTAGCTGCTAACTAGCAATGTGATAAACCTGCTGCGTACAATCCTGTAGACCATCACCAGTGATGGTTTCTCTCATTCCTGAGCAGGGTCTGCTCTGCTGGCAGCCCCTGCTTGTTGGCTCAATCCCTTGCCAATGGGTCTAGCAGTCTGGGCTATGGGATTACATCCTCCCTGTGGCAGGGCATGTGGGTTTCTGCAGTTCTTTGCAGCAATGAAAAAAAATCCTTTAAATTATATAGGCTTGTTTCAAGAATTCCCTCAGTCTTACACGAGAATTTTTCAAGACAGTTAGTTTTTCTATAACAATGGAAAAAATTAGTTACTTGTTCCTTTCTCTCTGCTTAGGAGTATAAACAGAAAGGAACAATAACTTTTGTCATCGTGGTTTTTTTGGCATGTGTCTGTTACACAAAGAACTGTATTGACAAGTCAAATAGATACCAAACGTTGTGTGTGCAGATGTAGCATTATTAGCCCTTCTAACAAAAAATGGACTAAAGTTGCTTTTAAGAATCTTCTTAGAAAACTGTTTTAAACACATTGAGTAAATTCAGATGCTCCCTGCAGACTGAAACAATGCTTCCTCATCACAAAAAATAATGAAATGAATTCATGTTTGAATTCCAGTACTGATCTGTAAATGATAAAGCATACCAATTATATGAGAAGCAACAGGAAAAAAAGCAAAAAGGGGCATGAAGCAGTGGTAGGGCTGGACATGTTAGGTAAGGTGGAGTCTCTAAAGGGCCTTAGAAAAGACAACTGCTTGTATAGTGGAGAGGAAGGACACAATGCATGCTGGATTTGGCTTCTGGCTTGACACACATGAAATCCGTACACAACTTTACGTTATGTATTTAGGATGTTTTCTTTAGTTCTTACTGGGGGCAGTTGCATACCAGGCTGGTGGAAGATGGTGCGTCTAGAAGATCTGTCCATTGCACGTAGGATAACTTTCAATACAAATTTAACTATTTTATGTTCATTGTAAAGAAAGAAGATTCTTCCTGTCATTTTTAGTATCTTTTTATTAGCTGTAAAAAGGTATGTGCTGCATCTGGGTACCCGTGGCATACTTCACACATCTGAAAACAAACTTTAATGTCCTTGTGCCTGCTGAGAATACTGCCTGTAGTATTTTACAGCCAGAGATAGAACAGGATGGATTAGGATCAGGTACAGAGTCAGCAAGTCTCTAAATAATAATGTATCAAAGGAAGATCTTGTGGGAGGAGGAGCAGAAGCAAGAAGTATTGATGTTAGGTCAGTCAAACATTTAAACCTGCCTTTAGTAGAGCGTTGTGGGTAGTTTTGTAGCTAGACAGAGGAAGACTAGAAACTGTAACAATAAGCCAGAAACAAGATAAGTTATCTAGGCATCAATAACACTTACTGCATGAAAGATCTATTAAAGAAATAGTAGATTAAATAAAAGGCAAGGATGTTTTTAGATTTCCCACCCCTGTCCCCGATTGTGCAGTTTGTATTCCGTGACCTTCCACCTCATCTCTCTGTGTGGTAGGAATCTGAAAAAAAAAATAGTTTAAAGTTGCAGCTTCCATTTGTGGATCAAAGAATTGCTGCAGAATATCTAGCAGCTGTTGTTAAAGAAAAGCAAAAAAAAAAAAAATCAATTATTGAAAAGGAGTTACTGAACTTTAGATCATCAATCTCGTGGCTGAAAAATGTAAATGTATTAAATTATAGTGCTACCCATGTGCCATGTCAACATGATTATTGCAATTAAATACATTATTGTTAATGCATAATATAATTATAAATTTTTAGAATCATAATTAATACACCTTTCAGTATAATGCATACCTAGAAGTTAATCAGTTCTGCATATCAAAGGGGTGAGGTAGTAATTGGTAGAGAACCTCTAATTAACACTATAATATCAGACAATTAACACTATAATACTAGACATACCTAACAAGCAACAGCACCTCATAAGAAAAAACGCAGAAAAACAGAAAATGCAACCTAATGGACCAGATGTTCAGTAAGAGGTCATCTATGGATGGTGAAACCCCTCCAAAGCCAGACAATGTGTTCTTTTCCCTCTGCACAAGCACCTGCAAAATATGATGAAATAAGCATAATTACCCAGAGTCACAGAATGGTAGGGGTTGGAAGGGACCTCAGGAGATCATCTAGTCTAACCCCCCTGCCACAGCAGGCTCCTTCCAACAGGTTGCTCAGAAAAGCATCCAGGTGGGTTTTGAACATCTCCAGAGATGGAGATTCCACAGCCTCCCTAGGCAGCCTATTCCAGTGTTCCTTCACCCTCACAGTAAAGTTTTTCCTTAAGTTTGTATGGAACTTTTGGTGTTCTAGTTTTTGCCCATTGCCACTTGTCCTTCCTGGGTACTATTGAAAAAAGCCCGGCCCCATCCATTTGGCCCCTGCACTTCAGATATTTATAGACATCGATAAGATCCCCTCTCAGTCTTCTCTTCTCTAGGCTGAAGAGTCTCAGCTCTCTCAACCTCTCCTCATAAGGCAAATGCTTCAGGCCCCATATCATCTCTGTGGCCCTCCACTGGACTCTCTCTGTAAGATTGCTCTCTTTCTTGATGAGGGGTCTTATTTTTGTTGATTTTGGAAATGGTTCATTGCAATGTCATTCATTTGGAATGATCTTGAATTAGGGTGTTAGTGTAGCAAGTAATCATGTTTGACTGTACTCATTCATTGTATGTTTAATTATATTTGTTAACAATTCCTGTGACTCCTTGTTACTAGGGCTGGGGATGGACATGCAGCACGCATGCCTTCTCACTGCATTGGAGCTGGAGATGGTCTCGGTCAAAACAACGGTTGCATCAGTCCAGATCTATTTCTCACTGTGAATATAAAGCTGGAGTTTGGAAGTCAATGAAAAGCCACTGAGCAGAAGAATGATAAACAGTCTTAATATGAGAAAATCTTCTACAGAAATTTAACTCAGTAAGTTAAAAGCACAGTCCAGGTGCACAGTTAAATGTTCCTGCTGCTGTGAGAGCATCACACAGTGGGTGGTTGAACTGTAATTAACCTTGGACTGCTAGTGCATCCCTAAGGAATATAAGCAGCTACATGATGATTGAGGTTTTCCTCCTCTCAGCCAGGCTGTTATGCAGTCTTTCCCATCAATGCATGAGCTTCAAACCTTGAGCAGAGCTTGCACAGGTGCTAATGCTTAGATGATGTGATACAATGCAGAGAGTCTGTTGTGCAGACCTTTTTTACAGGATCGTTGTCACAACTGCTGCCTTGTGCATTTGTGCATGGAACCCTTGCAATGAACCAGGTTATACTTATGTGTGTGTGTAAATATGTATACACACAAAACTTCTTGTGTTATTTGGACCAAAGGGCAATGGATTTTCAGAGAAGATTTGTGAGTTTCAGACAGTTGTGAAGGTAAATACTATAGTAGAGGGCACCAGTCATCTTTTAAGATTATTTTAGGTATGTGTTTGCGAAGCGATTAAGATAAAAGTACCACTCCTCTTATGCACAGCACATTGATTTTAGAGCTATGTTTATTCAGTATTTGAATATTCTATCTTGCTCCTACATGAAAGATTCAAGATCATAAGTAAAATGGGTCCAAGTGTCCAGCCTGAGGTGGTCCAGGGGTGAAAGTTATACTGCCGATACCTGAGCTGGCAGCAATATTTAATTTTTCAGTCTGTTTAGCCTTGGGATTCCTTTTGGTCAGAGAAAGAAGTGCAAAACACTCAACCCAATCTCTTCTGTTGTATTTGGACCACTTTTACAGAATATTTTTCTGATGCTTATTTGGTTTCTAAAGCATCAAGACCAAAGTGACTTTTCAGCTTTGTTTGCTGCTTCAGAGCAATTTCATGGAAAGATCCTATTCCTTTCAGCAATTTAACTTTCCAGACCACAGCTACTTGTCTTTCACATTAAGGGTATCTTCTTTCACGGGATTCACCTCTGAATACTGAAGTCTTTTAGAACAACAACAAGAAATCTTGTAAAGAATGGATGATCTCTATTGTGAAATTCATGCCCTTAAATCAGGGCAAGGAGCAGGATGAGGTATTTAGTGGTGTGGCCACAGAGAATGAGGAGGATTGGCACAATACCATGAGTTAGAGGGGTAGGAGATGTGGGCTTGTACAGTTAATCTGGTTGTGATAATATGGCGGGAGCTGAAGATTTCTCCTGCCTAAATCAGTTCATATTCTGATCAAATGTATTATCTGATTAATTACTTCAGTTTCTGTTTCTAGGTTTATATTTGCGTATTACCAAGTTTGTTTTCAGTAGCTTCGCTGTAAGAATTGAGCCTGAGTAGAAGATAATAGATGACTTGTGATCAGCCTCAGCTATTTCAGTTTCAAATTGTACAGGAAAAAAAATCTGGGGCTGTTAAAATGCAAAAATTGAGGTTCCCTCAAATCAAAAACAGGTGGGCTACAGAATTTTCCACTAGCTACTAAGTAGATAGGGATATTCTACCCCCACCCAGCCCCCTCTTTTTTTTTTTTTCTTCTTTCCTTTCCCTCTGCCTCCCTCTCCATTTATATTCTAATATTTTTCTGGACTGATCTTGCTGAGAATTGCCAGGTTTGCTTTTTGCTTTCAAGGTGCCATTCCTCTAGGATTAAGCTCTGGGGAAGTGATTCAGTTCACTTTGATGGTCCAGCAGACCAGTATAATGTGTATGTGTCCCTCTGGTAATCGGTACAACACTGGTTTTAAAAATAAAAGACAAAATTTGACCAAAAATGCCACTGACCTATAGTAAGTCAGTGAGAGCTTTTAGTGACCCTCTTCATTAAATGGATAGGCTGTTATGTTGTGTACTAATGATAGTTTAAGGTCAGTGGTTTCATATTTATGTATGCAGTGTCCTACTCAAATGCACATAGTGATGTGTGAACTTGCTGTGTGGGAAGGTAGAAGTGATGTGGTATACTACCAGATTTAGATATAGTTACAAAAACTTCTGTAGGCTGCGTATATTGTGCTTATAGCTGTATGAGTAGCAAGAGAGGCGGTGATCTGGTTTGTCTGCCATTAAAACATGAATTGAAATTAACAATGTAAAAGTCAGTAGAGGAGCAGGAAGTTGGGAGGTGAATATCAGTCACAGTAGGAAGGAATTTGGGTGATGCACAGGAAAAGAAAGAGAAGATGGAAAGAGATGATAACTCACGGTGTTTATTTGATGTACATTAAAAATAACTTCACATCTTGTTTCAGAATGGAGTGGTTAGGCTCAGTGGGACTGCACATCCTTGGCTTTAATTTCCTGTTCCAGTGCCCTTTATCACCTGACTAATTTATTTCCAGATCCATAAAAGTATTTAATAATACCCATTCCTATTAAAGCAGGTTTTTTTAAACGTGCTGAGATCTTAAAGATTAAATTTGTTTTAGTCTTCCATCTGCAAAATATGAATAACAAGAGTGTATTATCCTACTTGAGCTGCTAAAAAGTGAAAGAACACAAAAGCGAGAGATGCTTCAAATCATGTAAGTTCCAGAAATTGAAAGACAGATGTGAGAACAATAATATAGCCTAGGTATGAATCACTCCTTTGAAGATGTTTGTCGCTTTGCATAGAAACGTGTACTTTAGGATACTTTCATTTTGATTATATGCCTGTTGAATAGTTGAATGGCTCTTATGCTTTCATTGTAACACCAAAACAAAAGTAATAGGAAAACGATTTGGAGAAAGTCATCCCCATAAGACAAGGAAACCTTTCACCTTTCCTAATTACAGCACTCGGACAACTCATTATAGTTCTAGATTATTTGATTGCTATTGCAAAAAATATCTTCCCATCCCTGTGTGTTTTCAAAATATCTTTTGTTTGTGCTTTTTCAGTTTTAATTAGATCTCTTGGGATATAATTACATAATTTAAGAAAAGGAGAGTATTTTTAAACATTTGTGTCCTGGTCTTCTGCCCCAAAAGTGGGTCTGTCTTCCAAATTAACATATAAAGGACCTTGTATGGCCTTTGCTGGCCTGAGTTGGGTTGTCTGACCAGATATACTCAAGGGGAGGGCATATTCCTGGATTATCAGGACACCACAGCAATCTCGAGGAAATGTACACAGACTCCTGACATGCTCTACCAGCAGCTGCCCAGCTTGGTGTTCACGCGTCTGAGGTGTAAATTCTCCTTGATGATGTGGGAGTGAACTGAATCCATATAGACTCTGTGGTGTAGATAGACTATATCTCCTTTATGATTTCTGGTGGAGAAAAAGAGAAAGCATCTAGGGCTATGCAACAGGTTTGGATAGAGCCAAAACTTCTCTAGCAAAAGTGAGACAGTATAAAATTTAAAGTATGCTGAAGGAGAACACGAACAAGAAAAAAAAAGAAATGGAAACCTCAATAGAAGAAAAAAGATTGAGGGGATTGAAGCATCTCTCTGAGGAAAGGCTGAGACCTGTGTCTCTTTAGTGTGGAGAAGACTGGGAGGGGATCTTGTCAATGCTTATAAATACATAAAGGGTGTGTGTCGAGAGGATGGGGCCAGGCTCCTTGCAGTGGTGCTCAGTGACAGGACAAGGGGCGATGGGCACAAACCAGAACACAGAAAGTTCCATCTAAAGATGGGGAAAAACTTCTTTATTTTGAGGGTGACAGAGCACTGGAACAGACTGCCCAGAGAGGTTGTGGTGTCTCCTTCTCTGGAGATGTTCAAAACCCACCTGGATGCGATCCTGTGCAACCTGCTCTAGGTGAACTTGCTTTGGTACAGCAGGGGGTTGGTCTAGATGATCTCCAGAGGTTGCTTCCAACCCTTACCATTCTGTAATTGTCTTGAGAATTTAGTCAGACTGATGACTTTTGGTAATGACTGTTTCTAGGACCTTGAAAGCAGTTGTTGCACAAGTTCATTCTCTATGGAGAAATGAACCATTTGAAATAAGAGAGAATTGTTTCACAGGAGTACACTGACAGAAAGATACTGTAAATGAAAATGTTTTTAATTTATTTTTGATCACTCTTCCTAGAGAAAGGGATGAGTCCCTATCTTCCTGTAGTAGCAGAATTCAGGGGTTTCTGTCCATCCCAGTTCTTTCCTCCATGGCAATAAAATATTTCCATGCTGAGTATGGCTGATCATTAATAGTTATAATACACTCTTTTCTGCAGTAGTAAGTGGCAAATGTAACAGATGTGTGTGGTTTTTGTTTTTAATGCATTTAGGATTTATGGAATTACCTTGAAGGAGGAATCAAGTGTCTGAAAATGACTATGAAAGTAAATAGCTTCACGTATTTTTACATTATTTACAATTATTTGTAAATGTGAACAAATCATGCTCCTTGATCTAAGTATAAAAAAGACCAAGTTCAAAATCCAAATAGTGATAAAAGAAAATGATACTTCCCAAAGAATTCTACATTTTTAAACAGTCTGATACTTAAAGTCAATTAAAGTATCTCTGTAACAGTATTTTTATTGGGATTGAGATTTATTTGATGTGAAATTTCCAGATCTTTTCAGATCTTTACATCCAGGTCCTCTCCCAAATTAATTCTGCTGTGGATTCTTACTGAAATCAGAGATGTGTCTAAAGATCTCACTATGTAATGGAAATTGGAAGATAAAGCTGAAAGAAGCCCTTATTCTCTTGAATCATCACCTTATATTTCACTTCCAAATTCATTTTTTATAACAGCCACAATTCAGGGATTAGTACAACGATGAAGTTTAAATTTAAAAAATCCTTAATTTCCTATTTCTTAAGACTAAAATTGTTCTCAGATTGTAACTTGCATGGTGTTGCTTTTGTGTTAAGTAAAAAGAATCTTTAAATGAGATTTTAAGATCTCTGTAGATGTGTATATTTAAAAAAAAAAAGAATTCTATGTCTACATATTTGCATCAATATACTGTACCACTTTCATTTAATAGCCACTCCAATTCCAAGAAAAAGTAAAATTAACTATATATATAGTTCCTTTGAAGCACCTAACAATCTCTGCTTAATGTAAAAAACCCCAACCAACCAAACAAAACCCTCCCAAAAAAACCAAACAAAAAATCTAGCTGGAATGGAAATGTAGGACATACATGTCTAGTTGAAGGTGGGAGATGAATGAAGGAACAGGATTCATAGTGGTTTAGTATGAACTATAGATTTAGCTTACTTTTTAAACAGTGTGCTGTTGCATACCCCCCCTTGGATAACTTACAGTAAATTCAAGCTTCACACAGAGTTTTAAGAAAATTTGAAATTAATTTTGCGTTTGCAGGAGTTCTGCAGTTATATAAAATTAGCTAGTTTTATTATGATATTTTCTCATGTTTTAATATGCTAAACTTTCTCTCACCTGAATGTTTTTTGAATGTTATGGAAGGAGCATGATCTTTGTGTCTTACTAGCTTGCTAACACTCATTTAAAAAAAGGAAAAATAAAAAAAAAAAGGCAGCAAAAGAAAACTCAAATCCTGACATAATAATACTAAAATACTTTAAAGGCTATGATAAGAATGGATTAAATAGTCTGACCCTATAAGTTGCTTTGGAAATTCAAACCAAGTGCAAGGGTAGTAAAAGTAATCAGAGGCACACAGATGGGGTAGGTAGGCATAGCATGTGAGACAGGTTGGTCCTGGTACTGGTTCAGTCATGGACTGTCCAGGGAGCCTGGGAAAGTTTTCTCAGCTGTGTCTGCCCCTGCCTTCCCACCCTTGTTTTCATAGTACCTTGATGCAGAATCCTTACTTCAGTCTAAGGGCAATAGAATTATAAAAACTATGGTTCTGACAGACACGGTGCACAGGTGTCTCATGCCCATCATTCCCTTTTCCTGTAATGTTAATCTCAGAGATGACTTTCAAACTACATCACTTTTTTCTTTAAGTTACTGTAATAAATTTAACATTCACAGAGGACGATAGATTGACAGCCCCAGAGAATAAAATTATTCATGAGGCAGGTAGTTATAGTATAGGCAGAGATCAGTCTCGTAATTAACATACTCTTGACTTTGAGGACTTCTCTTAGTGGGACTTCTGACTCTGAATGGCACAACTGGAAACTCCTCTGATTCCTCATACATGTCCATAAATGAAAAAAATCAGTAAAAGACTTGATAGATGCATTAAAGGCAAAATACCAATCTATCAACTGCAAGTAGAGCATGTGGCCCAGCTGCCACTGAAGTGGGAGGCCAGTAGTAGCTAAGTGGAAATAATGTCCTTGGCCCAGAAAAAAGCAGCCCAAGAGTTGCTCTACCTCAAGATGGGCTAAAACCTTCTCATGGATGAACTTATCTTTTTACTCCAGTGACAGCAAGGTGAAGGAATGCTCCAAGATCGCCTGACCTCGCTCTTTACTTTTGCCAGGGCATTTTTAACACAACTCTTCCTTCTCTGGCTGGTTAAGCTTTTTAAGGAACAGATTAAAGCACAGTAGGCTCTTGCAGTGGCTGCACCTCATCAGAAAAAAAAAAAGGCCCCTGGTGACCCATCCTTACATTAAAGCAAGCAACCTTGATGTTGAAGGAGAGAGAAGAGCTCATGTTTCCTTTCTGTCTTTGCCATTGTTTTCACTTGAGCAGCTAATAAGAATTTATGATGTTGTAAATTAAAAGTGCTGCTTCTCAGAGAGAGAATTTCTGGTGTGTCTTTCTGTGTCTTTTTTATTATTTTAATTTTCTTTTAAGCTGTTGGGATTTTTTTCTGATTTCAGTTATGTAGACACAAGGTCAAACTAACTTCCCAAGCAAATTAATGCATTGAATTGAAATGTGTCTTTGCATAACATGATGCAGTATAACTCATGCCTTTGTTTTATTTATGGAATAATCTGGAGAGTGTAGAACAAAAAATTAAATTAAAACCTGAGTCATAGTTTCCATTACACAGCCTGAGCTTGGCCTTCTTCAGCATGTGATTTTGTAAAAGTGTTTATTCCATGGTACATCAAGAAGCATATCTGTGCATTAACCACTTAGAATATGCAGCTTGCAACAGCTATCTGCTCAAATCCCCTTTCCTTTTCAGTGTAGCCAATCTGAGTCTAAAATATTGATAAACAATCTCTGTTGCTAAATCAAGACTAAAAGAGTAAACAGAGGAATGAATGTAAGCAACAAATTTCCCAGACGTTTGTGCTATGTGTGCTCCTGTTAATAACACAGTGATAAGGAGCATTAAAAATCCGACACATGTAATCATTGTTTTCAAGTGATATGGGGGATAAAAACTTTAGGTAGATGAAAATGATGAAAATATACTCTCAAACAAACTTACCTATCCACAGACAGCTTAATTGGTATGTGTTGTAGTCACTTGTGAAGCTGCAAATAAAATATCCTGCATTGTGTTAGTCACTTCTAAGTGTGTTGCTGAAGATAATATTTCCAGGGGTAAAGCAGAAATTGTTTTGCTGATTTTTGTTGTCAAAGAGGCAGCACTTCTAAGTAGCTCCCATCTAATGTTTCAAAGTCTGGAAACTACTCTCTTCGGCAACAATGAAGAAGGGTTAAAAACAAGCCAAAAAATCTTTCTTTTCTGTCTGCTCTTCATTATCATCTCTCTAGTCCATCTAACAAAAAGTTAGAGCTTTGGGAACTGCAGTGGTTTCAGAAGATGTACTTTCCTTGCAATTGGTTTCTGAACTGATGTCAGGGTAAACTGTTGTCTGTAGAGAAACTGGAGAGCACATCCAGCCCTTCACCTGGTTGAAAGCCAGTCTGTCAGGCATGGGGCAGGGAGGGTCCATCTGTGATGGAGCAGAAGCATGATGGGTCAAAGCAGGGTTTAAAGCAGGTTGTTCTTGTGCAGCAAGCACTGAGCACAGCAGTGAGGAGCTGAAGGAAAAGCTGTAGAAACCTGGGCAGGGTTTAAGGTGTATACTCAAAGCAGAGAGCCAGAATGAGCTCTGTGTCACTGTGGATACATTGCTATTGGTACCCAAATTGGATGCTTTAAAGCTACTTGGAGGAGTTGCAGTTGTATCTTTGGCTTCAGGGTAGACATATGCAGAGGCAACAGCTCCAACCTCATATATCTCATTGTTTTAAAGTAAACATATGGTAGAAAGATAAAAAGAAGCAATTCCTAGAGCTGGAACAATTTATCCAGCTAGTTAAGAGCATTTGGTGAAGTTTCATGTGCAGACCTCCTGGGTGCATGTACTAGGTTGGCTTTAGACACAAGCAGTTCAGATGATTGTTTACTGCTATATATTGAAGGTGGAGGGAGGACACCAGTGTCAGCAGATTGTCCAAAGTGTGCTGTGTGCTTGGTGAATTCCTTGCATCTGTTGGTGAGTGTCAGAAGGATTCTATCACCTTCTCTGCTGA
Organism: Antrostomus carolinensis; assembly: GCF_000700745.2. Classification (NCBI taxonomy): domain Eukaryota; kingdom Metazoa; phylum Chordata; class Aves; order Caprimulgiformes; family Caprimulgidae; genus Antrostomus; species Antrostomus carolinensis. The sequence continues at coordinate 76,598 of NW_010334879.1, read as the reverse complement.
ACTCCATAATCTATTGCTGTCTGTGAGAAGAGTTGGTGTATGCTCTCTTGAGAGCTCAACAGTGCCTGGGGCACCACAAAGATCTTCCAATGTTTAAATATAATAGAGATAAGTGAGATATGAGAAAAATAAGGCTTGGACAAGGTCAAAGCATTAATTTAAATCTTTAAAGGAGAGGTGTGGGAGGAGAATTCTATCTCCAAATCTTTTTTGAGAAACTTGTACTTACAAAATAATAAACGTTCCTTTCCTCAACACTTCTCTGGCTCTACAGAATGATCTGGGAACTTTTGCTACCTTACCCTGCCTCTCTAAATCCATAACCCTACATGAAAATTTTCTCCTAAAATCCAGCAGCTGGCAGGTTCTGCAGCCTCCAGACACACCTTTTAGTGCAAATGAGATCTGTGATAAGGTATGTCAGAAACAGAGAGGACTTTTCCATAGTTATTTTCTTGTTTATAGACAGTGGCACAGGAGGAACATAGATGTACTCAAAGTAAATGAAGAGATGGTGTGTTGGAGAGAACTGCTGAGGAGAGCACCTGCCATCACAGCCACAGTAATAAAAAACTTTGTGAAGCCATTTTACTTCCTGCTCTAAAAATTTCAACTGCCTTGCCTTCTTGTGTTGTGGTTTCCAGATTCCTCGAGGCTGCTTCCTGACCTTCTCACACCTGCCCAGACCTGCTGCTATTTCTCCCCAAATGACAGGAATTGGCAGATCCCTTGTTCTTCTATTGTTTGGTGTTGAGTCAGTGGAAACCTTTTTCCAGTGTCTGTTTGCTAGTCTTTTCCAGCTCCGCCCTGCTTTGAGCAAGCCTCTATCCCAGGCTGGTGGCCATACAGTGCTGTGACCTTGATTTAGACATTTTTGCTCGCTCTCTCTCTCTCTCTCTCTCTCTCTCTCTCTCTCTCTCATATCTTGGTCTCACTTTCTCTGCTTACATGTTCAACCACCCTAGGATTTCTAATGTATTGAGTAGTTTGACTTTTAGGAAAGTTAATTAAACTCCCAGCCTTAATGCTATTTTAATATTTGCTGTTTTAATTTGATTTTTGTGTATGTAGCTGTCTCCATCAAATTGCCAACATTTGCTGTAATTTAAACACAGTAGTGTCTGATGCTTAGATTATCAAATGACTGCAGCATCTTAGATGCTACTATTTCACATAGTGACAAGAAATGCTTTGGTTCTTGACTCATGTAAACAGTATTTCATACAACTGTGAAGGGAGGAAATTGCATCTTTTTACCACAAATGAAGACATACAGCAAATCTAAGAACAAACAAAATATACTTTTTGTCTGGTTGTAAGTTGTACTTCTATTTGGAGATCTCAAAACAATACTCTGAGATTTATGCTATATACCTAAGTACTGATCTGAGACACTTGTGTGCTGTATAATATTATGGAGATAGAAATGTGTATTTTTGATATCTTATTTGCAGTGAAACAGCTAATTGGAAACTGTAAAATATGTCCATGGCATTTTTGATTACTGTCTGGCTGTGGGTTTTGTCTTTTTTAAAATGCTGTTTCAGCATATTCCTAGCTAATAAGGATAGGTGTTTTACATCGTTTTAGCAAAGTGGAACATTGGAATTATATGACTGAAAATCTATATTGCCATTTTTCATTTTCATTATTACTCTTTCATAATTAAGCAATAAATATAAGCTAGGCTGATGTATATGATTATGGCAAGCTCTCTTGAATTCTGCAAAGAATGAAAGTAGGTTGAAAAGCTTCCAGCTACCCTTGTAAAAATAGAAAATTAACCTTTCAGTATGTTGCCTGCTTACCTTGAACCTGTTCTGAGCTTTTCTGTGTACCTTAGTGGAACCAGTGTCACACTGCTGGGCAATTTAAGAGTTGATGTAGAGTGCACACTTTTTCAGTCAGTGTAACGTTGGCTTGAAGGTGTTCTAGTGATGAGTAGGAGCAAAGAGGAGTTTTAAACTACTGCTTCTTGCAAGGATGAAAATGTTATCTATTTGCCAAACATCTGCAAAAATATTAAATTCTTCTAAATGTTAAGCAAATTAATGGCCGCATAGGTGAGTGCAGTTAAATAAAGCCTTGAGAGCAAGTCAAGAAAGGTACCAACCACTGTTTGTTTCAAAAGGAGGGTTGTGGGGTCAGCAGTGGCTTTAAGCCAAGCATGCTGTGTCCTTGCCTTTGTGTGACCCAGAAGATGTGGGAGATGTTGAAGGATGCTGAAGCTGTGACCTCACTGGAGATGTGGGAGAGAGCTGGACAGGTGAGGGGAGTGTGTGTGTTTTGGTGTGTGATGTGCAGATCCTGGGTAATTGTTCAGGGAAGAGAGCTGACCTGTGGAAGCAGGTGGAATGGAGGAGGAGAGCAGGACAGGGGTAACACTGGAATTAGGGAGGCTTCCCAGATGATGAAAATAGATATAAGTAGTAGGAGAACCAGTTCCTGCCTTCTCATATCACATGGTGAGAGTTGTTTGCTCACCATCTTGGGACAGCTTCTTTTGGTAATTTTAGCACAACTATCCTCGCGTTTGCTAAATGTTTCGTCCCTGCTCCCATCCTCTCCTCACCTCCTTTTCCTCCCCACCTTTTCCCACCCTCCCCTGCTCCTCAGTTTCTTTTTTGGCTGCTGCCTGGATGTGTGTTGCTGTTCTGCCTGAAACCATGTTCTCGGTTTTTCTGCCACAACAGTTTAGTTGTATCAGCCTTTTAAATATTGCAGGCCTCGGGCATACAATTGTTATAGGTCAAGAGTGTGTTTGGGCTGTGTGACAAAAAAAAATTAAAACTGACTGTCACCAAGCCATGTGTCTGTAAATTTCTCTGGTAAATTAGAAAAGAATGTAGTTCTTTGACATTTTTTAAGGGCAAGCTGCCTCTACTTACCTTTTCAATGTCACTGCAGTGAAGAGATTATGTGATATGATTGAATTCTTTTGACTGTATAAATCTGGTGACTGCCTAATGAACATATTTCCAGATATTTTTCTAAGGAAGAGAGAAGAAAATATATGTTTTTCGTTTTGCCTATAGTTTCTTGCAATTAGTAAAACAGAAAGGACAGAATCATGTGAACAAGGTAACATCAAATCCACAGTTTATTCCATGGGAAGGGAGGAAGAAAAGGAAGTGACAAAAATAGTAATCTGAACCATAAAATACCTCACCTTGTTATTTAAAAGAGATTGTGTGAGTCATAGGGAGCTATAATTCTGTAAACAGGTGCAGTGATTTCTGTAATGCAGAGAACTAACAAGGAACAGTGAGTCTAGCTTGGTTAGAACAACATCAGTGCATTGCAACACACTGTGCTGAGTACTCTGAAAGTATAAAGCAATGGTCTGGAGCTTCAGGAGATTTTAATCTCAATGATCTTTGGCAAATAATTTCATTCTCACTGCTTCTGTTTCACCATCTGTAAGATAGGCAGGAGAATAAAAAAAGCACGTTGAAAGCTACTGATGAATGTTAAGTGGCAGCATTATTTATCACATTAGATGTACATTCTGTGCAATGTTGTTCATGATTACGGATGTAAATTGTTGTCAAGGCTGCAGAAGGCTTTTGCTTCTCCTGCATAGATCCTCTGTGCCAACTTTCTGCTCGTCATCATTAGGACTAGGAGACAAATATTCCCATCACTCTTTGTATAAAAGGTCTGCTGCCATGTTACAGCATTACAGTCAGACTTTTATGCTTATTCTTATCAGTTTCATGATTTATCTTTTTTTGTTTGTTTTCCATTACATGATTTCTCTATTTCACAGTAATTGTGTTGTTTTAACTATATAAATCTACAGATAGCTGTCTATAAGTGTCCTTAAGTTTGCTTTTATCTGTGCTCAGAAGATGAAGGAATTTGGGGAAAAAAACCCACCTGTATTGCACTGTGTTGGTAAAGCAGTCTCTTTTAAAAGCTTTATGCCTCTTCTGTTAAAACTTCTAGTTATAATTTTTCTGTGCATGTTTTGATTAGTAGGATTCAGGGTTGTATTTGTAATTGAGAAAAAAGCATTTCAAATTATACTTTTCTTCTGTCTGTTTACAAGGTGGTCCTTTTCTTTCCAAACTAACCTACATTTGGCTTTTAACTTAATTTGCTAAAATTTAGAGGTCTGTGATCTTTCAGACTATCAAACTTTTATTGAAACTTCCAAACTGGACAAGCTGCTCTCCTGATAATAATGACATTTCTAATAAGTCTGGCAGTAACTGAATTGATTCTGTCTTCTTGCTGATAACAAAGATGGATTTGAAACTGTTATTATATCATAGAAAGGAAGGAGTAGTTTATGTGGTTTAGATTAATATAAAGCAACCTCATGGCCAGCTCTTGCTATGAATGGACATAAATGTTTTAATGCAACCAACCAAAGACTAAGCTGTGTGTTTTCCTTCTGTTTTAGCCTTGTTACTTTTCTCATTCAATATCCTACAATTCACATATCTGGTTTTGTGTGTTGTTTTTTTTTTTTTTTAACTTAACATTCATTGAGTCTGCAGTCTTAGCAAATGCTGAACTATTATAATGATTCTCTTTATGCAGCTTCTACTTTGAAACAAACCAGAGAAGTCCTTCTATGTCTACTAAGTTCAGAAATGTACTTCTGGTGTTTCTCCCATGCTTTGAATATAACAAGCATAAAATTGCTTCCTTATGGACATTTTCTCCTACTCCTGTGGCATGAAGTATTTGTGAAGTACCACTGGATATTTATTGTTTCTCCTTCTAACTCAGCTTTGAATTCACCTGATCACAGAAACTCTACAGCTCTTGCTGCTATTTCAGCGTGAAATCATGTTTGTTTAGAGAAAAATAAGATCAGAAAAATTTCAGTGAAAGGCTTTATTCCTGTGAGAATTTTTCTATTTGTCACACACATACAGGTGTGACTGATGTGGTTCCACTGCAACACAGGTCCTACTCTTAGGTAAATTCTTTTTGTAAACTTGATGAATTTCATCCTTTCCTCCCACTTCATAAATATCCCTTTGGTGCGCTCCCTTGAGGGTGCCAATGCCTTGTTTTGGGTTCTCAGTAACATCCACACACTAGCAAGTAGGATTCAACCTACCTGACTTTGGATATCATCTGGATTGTGGACAACGGGAAAATAAATAGGTAATGAGGAAAATAAGCACTTTTCCTTCACAGGTAAAGATAAACCACAACATAGAAGAACCTATTTCTCTCCATTATATGGAAGGGAAATGCTCAAATGCAACCATTTGCCCTGCTAAATTAGGTGATTGTACTTCAGTCCTTTTGTTGGCTCTTATCCAACTTCATTAATAGCTCCCTGATTTGTATTTAGATAATGCCTGGCTACAGTTTTCAAGTTTCCTCAGTGTTATCACCTTTTGTTTCTTTTTTTTGAATTACCAAGTTTTTCATTGGAAAGCATACCATTTTCATGCAGAATTTCCCCACACACCAGGGAAGGAAGCGAAGCAAAAAATGTATTGCATGTTCCATTATTGGGAAAGAACTTGTGTGTTTTAATTCTCTTTGTCAGCAAATAGCCAATTTTCTTGAACTGATGTATTTCTTGGGTCACCTGTATCTGAGATCTTAAAGTAGCAGAACAAGCACAGGCAGTGAAACCAACCACTGCAGGAATTAATATGGAGTTGCAATTAGACTTGAGACTGCAGTTTTTAAAGACAAGTTCCCTACTTCATGGTCTGATCAGGATAATTTAATACAAAAATGTTACTGTGAGTTTTGAAAATGAATGGCCAAACATAATTGTCGGGCAACTCCAGCCCAGTCATAAGAGCTTTGCATGTTCTTAAAGCTCTGCAGTTTTTCAGTAGTTGCAAAGAGATTACTATATGCATAAGAGGTGCAGGCCTGTGGAGGTTTTTTAGACACTAGATCCAATTGCAGAGAAGGTTGGAAGGACCTGGAACTCCAAAATGAACAGGATGGAAATAGTTTACTTTCAGTTAGTCATTTAACACTTGCAACCAGTATCTTTAGGGACTTCAGCCTTGCGCAGTGACGCAGTCACCACTGCAGCTACTTGAGTGCAATCTTTCATGTAGGGCATGATTCAGCTGGTAAAATTACATTACTTTGAAATTAGTTTGATACTTAGCATTTAATATTCTTCTCTTTTGCTCTGCAATTAGCTTTTACTAATGCAATTTAATCTATTTGTAACATTTCTTGAAAATCATAGTAGACATAATTTGAAATGAAGCTAAATCTCTTGAACTTTTCCTTATGTTAATTTGAAATGCCAACAGGGCACCAACTGCTGTGAAAATTAATGAATGAGCTACACCAGACTGTCTTTCATTTCATTTGAATGACTTCACACTTAGAGAGCATATGTGACAAACAAACTATTCTCCAACACCACAGATGATGCTGGAGAGAGAAGAATTTTGCTGCTTGTGGGGCTTCATGGACTGATTGCTGGTCCTCATTTCTTTGCAAGCACCTTATGGAGTACAGCTCACAGGAGAGAAAACTCCCCTCAAAAAGAGTTTTTTTCTTTTAGAGAAACATTTTTTTAAAGTGTGTGGAATATTATTGAGCTAAAAATATATACCACAGAGATAACATTTTTCTCTAACAGTGCTTTGCTCCTCATTTAAAAAAATCTCAAACACAGCACTCAGTTTTCTTAAGAGTATTTTGTCTGTGTTACATCCTAGACAGTAAGCTGCAAAAACTGTATAATGCTACTGCAGATCTGAACTGAATTAACTGCAGATTGCACTTTTTTCTTGTCCTGAAGAGCTGGGGAAACGGTTGGTCTTAAAAGTTAAAGCAGACCTCCTGTGCAAAAAAAAAAAAAAAAAGAATTTTAGGAGAGAATAAGACAAAACTTCTTGACTTCTTAGAAATGCTTATGAGCCAAAAGAAAATAAACACATGCAGATAAATCTTTTTCTCAGGTAGTGTCAATCATATGTATTAAAGCCCAGTTACAGAATCTGGCCTAATCTTGCGTGATGGTCAGAAGTGCTGTATTGAGTGCTTGGACAATAACTCTGCTGTCATTCTCTGCTAAAATTCCCTTTGTCATTCTGGACTTTAGCTTATATTTTTTTTTTCTTTTTCAGACACCATAATACTTACTTGATTGTTTTCCTACTGAAAAAGTTTTAATATCTTCCTATATAAGCATCTGCTTATATTCCACTCTAGTCTTGACACCAGCGTACACATGAGCTCACTGTTTGCTGGACGTGGTTTGTTGATTCAGGTGGGAAATTCAGTTCTTCAGTTTTAACTGGTAGTAGTAAATATACTTTTTTGTTCCACCATTTGAAGTCTCTAGTAACAAATGAAAATAAAATCAAATTGTGTGATCAGTAAAACTGTGACACAACTTTCATTCCTAGATAAATGATCAAATAAGCAATTATACTTACACTCAGATTAAAAAACTGGCACCAAAACCAATAAATTATTTTGTTATTCTCTGCATTGCAGTCATATAATGAAAAGACTAATTGGATTTGGACTTGGAAAAATGCCACTGCTGTGCTCCAAAAATTGAAACATTGACTAAACTGTGAAATAAAATAAAAGTATGGGGCAGAGGTATTCTGGCTATTGTAATGCAAAGGATTTATAATTTCTTCTCTCACTTAGGCTTGCTATTTAATGGGTATAATGGCAATGTGGTGTGAATGGATACAAGCTACCAACTCTGTTTAATGGAAACAAAATAATAGAATGTTTAAAGGCATCTTTTAGAAATGGGACATGGAGAGGCTTGTCAACAGTGAGCCTGTGACAGAGCAAGAATTGGTGATGGGCTCAGCTGAACATGGAGCTCTTCTGCCTTGGTGGAGCCAGGGCAGATATATTCACTTTGCGTCACACAGGGTGGTCATATCTCTGAGTGTGCTTGTGCTGCATTCAAGGGCAGACAAGGTCTGCTTTTGTGTCATTTTTCTTCGCTTTTGTGGCATCCTTACTCTCTGCTTGTTGTCAGACACCAAAGTGGTTTCAAACCTAATTTATGGGTAGGATTTATACATCAAAACACCTGTCAAATTGAATGCTTAAAAAGTAAATATTAGAAGTCTGGAGAGGACACGTATTACACTGTGATTTGAGGACTGTTTGTTCATAGATGTTTTAAACTGGTATCTGGCTTGTGCCTCCTGTAAGGAACAACTTTGTAGATTATTGCATAGTGCAACCTCAGCGTGCCAGAGTGCAGTGATGCAGATTGCCCAGCTATAGGGGAAGATGTGTATGGTTTTACATATCAAAACTGCACCAAGATTTGCTTTGATTGCTTAAAACTGTTACTCTATAGAGTACGTGGATTGTCAATTCCCACATTGTGTATGCTTAATATTGCTGAATAAATTAATGAATACTTAAATATCTTATTAAATTGTTGTGAATGACATTTCATAAGATACTTATAACGGAAATTTTTAGGCTGAAAGTATGAAGGGATTTAAAAATGGGTTAGTCAGTTTCATAGTTTTGGGATTTCTACAAAACACCCTGTTCTATTTTTATATCATCTGGCACAGGAAAGTCCTTGATTTCAAATCAGCAGGCCCTACATGTCAATACTATGGCTAGATTCACTATGTTCATGTTCTGTTTCTCATGCTTTCTTTCAATGTCTGCAATCTGCTAATAATCCTCTTGTTATATATGTCGTTTTCCAAATGAGTTGTTTTGGGCTGATACATTTTTTTTTTTTTTCCCCTACCAAAATGATTTTTTTTTTCATTTTTAAAGATAAAGATTCTCATATATCGTATCTGAAAATATCAGAATGAAATATTTCAGCAATTCTCACCTTTCTTCTGAAGATATTGTCATCTGTCTGCCTTGGACAGTTTCTCTCTGAATTCCTGAATAGTATACTTGATCCAAAACTGAATTTATAAGCAATAAATCAATATATATCTAATAAAAATATTTACTGTTCTGTACCATTTAAGAGAATATAAACTGATAAATATTCCTTGTACACAAACAGTATCTCAGTACAGTCTGTATAGAAATTTATTTTGTAGTACCTGTATAAAAAAACTAGTAAAGCTACTACTAAGGGAATTGTCATCCCTTCAGTTGATCAAGAGATGGGAGCTGTTGAGACGGTGCTGGGCAAATATGACATTTCAATTGGTATCATAGCATGTTGTACGTAGGGATCTGACAACACTTCCTTCATTAACTTTGATGTTCAAGCAGTCCCAGCTACCAGGTTGAAATTTCATCCTCAACAAGTGTTTGTTGTTTAGGTTCTCTTAGTTCACAAAAATAGTTTAAGCTAGTTTGTTTCCAAATTTAGAGCTGCAGGACATAAAAGAACAACAATAGGAAAAAATAGTTTTCTGGCTCCTACACACACTGCTTTGTGCTCCTACTCTGAATTATCAACCAGCTAGTTTGTATAATGTTATTTTCCATTTGTTATGCTTAACACATGATATTTTGCATGAGAAAAAGGAACTGTGGTGCTGTTTTTTATTCTGAGATTATTAGGGTGTTCAGAAATGCTGTTAACTATTTTTCATATTGATTGATTCATTAGGTCACATTCTCTGCTTTATGTCTGCGCAAGACTCGTGAACCTAACTGAGAGCAGAATAAGCATCTTTGTTGTAAAGAGAGAGACTGTCTCTTCATCTTAAATTATGGATCCACAAGACTGAAGCGAGGAATTATTTTGGTCTTGCATAATATGAATAATGCATATAGCACCATTATACACATCCTGCGCATTGTGGAACCAGAATGTACTGTTATGTTAATAAACATTCATAACACTCACCATAACCATTCTGAATGTTTTATTGCTAAAAGAAATTGTGATCTCAAGGACATTCAGAGATGTCAGTCTTATTACTAGATCCAATTATTAAAACTTAAACTATAGCAATGTTATCCCCCCTGTCCATTTGACATGGGCAATTAGTCAAATTCTCTGGGTCTTGTAGGTTGTTTGTTATGTTAACAAGGGAATTGGTTTCTTATATGCAATCTTATTTAATTAAAAAAATGCAAAATTTCCTGTTTTCCTGAACATAAGAAGACTCAAAGAGGAGACACATTAATCCTTTGAAATTCTCAGCTTCTTTTAAATTGCATTTGAACCCTTAGTCTTTCTCTGTCATGTCAGCAGTGTTTCCTAAGGTTGTGGGAGCAGCCTGCAAGCTAGTTTCTTCATTTCTATTCTCCCTGCTCCTTCAGTTCCTCTTGCTTGCACCCAAAAATATCTACTTTCAGCCTAATTTCTGGCTATGTCAATATTCAGAAGAGGGTGGTGAAGCTTCATGGTTGGTTGTGCACTCCAGTCTCTCCTTGTTCTCTCTGTTTTTTGCCTGTCTGGGAGAGCCTGTGAAGGCTGAAAAATGCTGTTGGAAACAGGTAGAGGAGTTCTGGCCCAACATGGTACCACATGGATAACTTTGAGAAATATATGGAGATTAGATTTCTGATTTGCCTAATTAAGGTCAAAGAACAGTTAATTTTTGGATTTAAATGGCTTAGAGGCTCTGTGTCACCCATTGTGCATGGATAAATTTGAAGGAAAATTCAGGTGAGTTTGGAATTAAAACTTAATGAAGATGAGAGGCAGAGAGGGACTCTGCTGCCAACAAACGCTTCGATAGCAACAGAGAATGGAAAAAAAAAAAAAACAACAAACAAAAACCCCTGTCCTTTTACTTTGATAATTATGGAACATATAATAATCTACTGTAGAAGGCGTTGCAGGGTTTCTCCTTAAAACAAGCTTTACAATATCTGACAAAACTGGTCAAATAATCTGTAATAATTTATTCCAGACAAGCCACCTGTTTTTCTTTCAGGCTTTGTTTTGTTTTGTTTCTGTTTTAAGGCGGTGTGCAAGTTAACTAAGATAGTCAACGAAGTTTACTGGTAAACCTATTTACTACATTCACAGAGAGATGAAACAATCTGTCTACAAAGCAAGTTTTTCAAATTTGAAACAAGTATTTTCCTTTGAGGGGAACTTGAAAGTAACTACCCAGTTATTGTAACAACATATTTAATATTTTTGTTTGTTTTAAACCATTAGTTCTGGGACATTTATTCATAACTCTCTAATTGTTACTTTATCAGAAAAGACACTGACATTAAAGGGGCCATTTGTGTTGATTCAAATGTTAGTTTAGAAGATAAATCTCTTTGGGTATAAGGAGTGGAAAAGGAGTCTTTTACTCTCAACAATGTAAAAAAAAAAAAATTATTTATTTCTCTCATTCCATTGCTTTGGAAATTATTCTTATTATGGAATCATAGCTTTTAAGAACAAACTGGGACATTTGATGACTTCTTCTGACCCTTGTGTAATAGATGCCATGGAATTTTATATTGTGTTGAACCTTTTAATTTCAGCTCCATTGTGGTATATATTCTGCAGAGGTCTTCAGCCTTGATTTGAAGCCAACAAGACATAACAAACATAGCTTTTTATGGTAGCATACTCCAATAATTAATCATCTGTGTAAATACAAATGCATCTTGTTTCTTAAACATATTTATGCTGATCCTCAGACTTTAGTTCCCAGCTTTACTGCTAAACTAGAGACCTCTTTACATTCTTCTCCTTCTACCCATTTCTGATAGATCCATTTTCTCCCAGAGCTCTTCTGAGAGAGTGCATGGAGGACTGCTGAGGTTGCAGTATGTCCCTCTGACAGTGAGCGATAACTGAAGTTCCAGCATTCATTTGTTTTATGGTTACATGTAATTGTTTACAGAGCTGCTTGTCACCCTTGAAGGGCAATGTCAAAATCCTGACCAAGTTTCAGCTAGGAAGCTCATCTTGATGTGACATTATAAACCATGTTCTTAGATAAAATAGAAATAGCAAGGAAGTACCATGTGAAAAAAAACAGGAACTAGAGATTTGCTTTTCTTAATTTCTCTAGATGTAGTCTCCTGTGTAAAATCCTAGTGCTTCACCACAGTTGTCCCAGGTATAGGATAAACATAATGGTGTAACAATGACCTTCCCTTTTTATGTTCTGGTTCATTTCATTCTTTCTTTCATACATTTAGTTCAGTCTTCTGCTTCCCTTTGGGATCCAGTTCTCGAAAGTGTGTGCACTCTAAGGATTCATCACTCATAATGGCCATGTAAAGCAAGGCTGTTACTGATTTTTGGCTTCTGTCAGTGGCTACAGCAGCCTTTACTGTCTTCCTAAATGCATGTTCTCCAAGAGAATAATACTTTTTTTTCCTGTACTGAGTACTCTCCCATGTTGTCATCTTGGGTGGTTTTGTTTTTTGTTTTTCTCCTTCCCTTGAATGAGATTTTAGCATGTTCTGGGATCTTGCCAGAATGTCAGTCTTCAGACAAAATAAGGGTCTTTAGGCTGTTGTATTAGTTGTTTAGTGTTTTTTGGGGGGATTTCAAAAAGGGGAACCACATTAGAAGTCATTTATATTTAGATTTATATTCAGATTTGTTATTGTTTAAGTCTGTAAAACCAAATGTGTTCCTTCCATGTGACTTGCTGAAATGTTAACTCCTGGTGATACTATGTTTTCTTTAATACTTATAGTTTTTTGGCTTTCAATCCTTAAAGCAAAGAAATAGAAACTTGTGGAATTTCACCTTTGGTCACAGCCTGTCTATTACGATTGTTGCTGAGCATTAGCACAGGCTTATATACCATTTCCCCTGTGATTTCCTTTCCACACGGCTGCATAGAATTCAAACCTAACAAGGTTCTAATTAGAAAATGGAATTCAATCCTCTCTGTAAACTGAATTTTTCTAATCAGGAAAAAAATTCCTTCTCTCTTCAACTTTGTGACTGGCTGTTTCTTCTTCTTTATTTTTGCTGTTTTGTTAAATATTTATCTTTCTAATTTACTAGCAATTCAGATCCATAATGATGGGCATGAAATAGTGGCTAGCTCCATGTTTAGCTGGTGGTGTCAAAAGTCAAGTTCTCAGTTGGTTCACATGTATATTTCCAGAAGATCCTGCTTATTGGTGTCATTAGGAAACATGATATTTACAGGCAAGTAAAAGAAAAAGAGAACAACCTAAATAATTTTCCTGTATCCTGAGCTGTCTTTAGACAGCTCCTATATCGCATACTATCATTTAGTCTCTTTATCCCCTTGTTCCAGGAAATGGTTGTTCCAAGATGGTGCTGGAGAAAAGATGACCTAGTAGTTGCTACTTTTAATGCAGAGTCAGAGATGCTTTGTCTTCTAATATCTTCATTTTCTCCTGGTTTAGACGTAAAAATACAAAACTTGCAACAAAAAGCACATGAGAGACCACTGGTTTGCATTTGTCTTTGTTTCCAATATGGAATGGATTTTCTTGAAGACTTCAGGCATTTCTATGTTCTCAGTTTCTATACCTCCCAGCAAGTTTCCTAAGAGCATGCCAATTAAGGAAATAAAAGTAATGGGTGATGGTATGAACAGAGTATTTACACCTGCATTTACTGCAGTTGGTTGCAGTACTAGTTCATGATGAAATTTAAGATTAGTATTTGTTTAGAGAGAACTGTAAATTGCATTCAGTAAGTTGCATTTAATTCAGTAAGTTGCATTTAAATATTTACGGTATTTTATCAAGGTGCAGATGTCTTTTCAACATTTTCAAGGTTGCTGCATACCTTTGAGCAGAGGCTGAAATGAAAAAAAATCCTGAAAGAGACAAAAAAGCTCTCTACAAAGAAACTATAACTTAGAAGACACAAGGGCTTTGGACTGGTAGTCTTCATAGTGTTTCCATCCTTATTGAATAAGCGAGCTGAGCTTTCCTCGTCAATAAGCAAGTAGGGCAGCATCTTAAAAGACAAAGAAATATTGGCTAATCAGAAAAACCTACTAGCAGACTTCTTTGTAGGAATCACTATGTTGTGTTCACTAATTAATAAGGTCTCTGTTTTGTATGTGTTGAGCTTGGCCCTAGAGGTAGCAGAGTTTATGTACAGCCAGCTATTTCCAGATTCTTTCGTCACCTACTCAGAAGCAGGAGACATGAATTTTCTTGCTTATTCACTAAACTGAATGTCAACCTCAGGCCATTATTTTGGTCCTCACTTTGAAAGAATACTAATTACTTTCTAGTTGCAACAAGATGGCATCAAATCAATCTCTAATTAGAAAAAATATTCCATGCCTGTCAGACATAAAAGACATATGTTGATGAGCTCCTTTGATTCAGTTTAGAAGTTACATGTTCAAATCTCCTTTAAAATATGATTTCCATTTGAGGAAAAAAAAAAAAAAGTATATTTTTGTAAGCCTATCTAATTATATTTAGATGGCAGTTTCTGAGGAAAGATTAATTCCTTTTCTCATCATATGATCATCTCTGGAAAATGTCTTCTCTTTTAAATTGATATTTACTTGAAAACAAAAATAAAGCTGAGAAGAGAAATATCTGAACCTAAAAAATTCTTTTAGATTTTCCAGTCTTTTTATTGAGACTTTTCTAAGGGGCAATAAAGACAAGAAATAAAAATGGTACCCACAGTAAGGTCAGGGTCCTATTATATATATATTGCATATATATGAAGTGAAAAATGTCTTAGAAAAATGTCCAAAGCACTGACAACTTGGACAAGATGAACCCCATACATGGAAGGAAGGAAGGAAGGAAGGGAGAATGAAAGTCAGACAGCTTTTATCTGAAGTTTCTAAAGCAAAAATTGTTGAGACAGGGTGATTTCCAGTAAGAAAATACCAAGTGGGACTTAAGATACTCATTCAGACCTAATGTGGAGGAAATTGCAGTTTAGAATTCAAATACACACACAGTACTGTGTTTTTTGGATCCATAGATATCCCCCCCTCTCCCCTTCATGCACCTGAATTAGTTCTTCAGCAGCCCGAGGTGCATAGAGGGTTCCTGCCACAACAGTGCCGCTGTGGAACATAAATGTCTCTGCCTTCTGTTTATCCTAGGTTTCTTCTTCCTTCCCATAGCCTCTTTACTTGCATTTTTCTGAACCTCCTTACTGTAATATATGGAAAATTTGGGAGAACTCTTTGAAAGCATCACTCTTGTTCGTGTGCTTTACAGTAAGCTCTTAACTTTGTCTTCTTTCCTCACACATTTCCAGAAAGAATTTTTAAGATGCAAAAGGTTATCTGGAGAGCCTGCCCTGGTGAATCCACCCAAACCACCACAGTCCTCTGGAGAACCTGCCCTTGTATCTTTTGAGTAATTGCAATATTTAAAATCGTGTACAACTTGGAGTCATGCAGTGTGGTCTAGTGCACAATTAACATCTGTTGAGTATTTTATTCCTCTGGCATGTTTCCAGCTCGTGCTGAGAATGTGAGTACAGTGTAAGTCAAACAATTTGTCCAAGTTCTTCAACCAGGTAACAGTGGCTTACGAAGCACTTGAGTAATTATATACTTTTATGCGATGGGTGTTAACAAGTGACTAGTAGAATAAGCATTTTGTGACTACTGCAGAATATCTCTGTAAATGTTTCCTAGTAGGTTTGTGTATTGAAATTACTGGACACTGACATGTTTACATTTGTCAGAGTGCCTAGTTCATTAGGAGAAAAGAAAATTCAATACATTGAGAGGAAAGGAAGGAGGAGAACTGCATGATAATAAGAGATGCAACTCATTTAAAAATGAGGGAGAATTTGCTGGGTTTCTTTTTCATTATGTTAACAAAAATGTGTCTCATCCATTTTGCTCACTTTTGCACTCATTCAGCTTTACATAAAGCTCTTAGATGAATCTTTATGTTCTAAATATGCCTGAAAAAAATGCATGTTTTATTAGATAATATGGATAACAACTGTTAAGCGTTATATAGAGAACTGGGAGTTGTCCCAATCACTGCAGTAATCTTACTATTAGTGCTAACATTTTTAACAGTGGTCATGGAATGAGTTCCTGTAGCATTTTCTTTTTCTGATTGATTCAAAGAGTTTGAAACTGAGTGTTTTCAAATAATAGAGAGAAACAATAACTGTGCTACTGAACATCAATTCAGTTGCTGGAGTTGCTGCATTACTTCAGTCTTCAAAAATATTTACTGCACTAGTCTTTGTAATATCACTGGGATTAGGTGGAGTGTTCTGGAGAATTGCTGTAAAATATGGTCAGATATCTTATTTTATGGGTTTTTTTTGTTGTGTTCTCTTCTCCTGCCCCTTAAGAATAAAGAGACTTTCCTGACTGTCATAAGGTAAAGGAATATTAACACAGCTGTGCAGTGCCATAATATGGCAACAAAGATGTCTGTGTCTTATAGGACAGTTAAAGGATCAGATTTTTAAAAACAAACTAATTCTTAATTACTTCCTCTTCCATTCACTTTGAATAGAACTCCAGTTTTGATACACTCAGAAGTATGAAGCAAACACTTTAGCTGTATAAATCCATCACTAGCAATCTTGAAATGGCCACTCAACTGCTCCCAAGTACTAGAGACAGTACCCAGTACCTGGTTCTCCATTACCACAACAACTCAAAGACACACAAAAACTCAAGCTACTCCAGCAATGTTAGCCCTACTTCACATGGAGTGAGGTCATCAGAAAACTTGTTCCTCAGGTTTATCTGTTTAACATGACTAGCAGCACTACTTTGGAGCTTCCTACGCATTGGCAGGGAGAGCAAGAAGGGCTCCACTTACTGCTGGCAGGTCCTGCAGTTAGGGAGTTCTTGGGACAAGGAAAGGTTGAGCTCAAATCCCTGCCCTTGGCACAAGGGAGAGCTGGAGACCATGCAGTGCTTTTGCCTGCCCTCTAAAAGGGCAGGGCAATGATAGCAATTACGGAAATTCTCAGGATGATTGTAAAGGCCTTATCTGAAATTTATGGTTCTCAGTGACTTTGGCTTTGAACTGGGCCCTTGGAGAGATACTCTACATTTGAGCAGAAATAGAGACTTAGAGCTTCACACTGGTAGTTTTGAGGGATTTTAAATAGATAATTTTCCCGGACTAATCCTTTGATCATGTCTGTCTCTGCAGATCTTCACTAACTTTTCATCAAATGAGGTACATATTTTTCTTTGAGGCCTTCCTAGGCTACCTTCAGGCTACCAATGATTTCTGACTTGGTATTGCTTTTTATCTTCAGGGAATCTACCAATAGTGTTGCCAACTGTCATAGTTGTTTTCATCTGATGAATGGACTGGCTGTGTGGTTTTTTTTATTGTTGATAATGATATTTTATTTTAACTATAAATCTTACTCCAAATAATGTCAGTTTGTTTCTTGCATGCCTGCATGCAGTCTTGAGACTACATCTTGAGATTGTAACTTCCAATTTCTCTTTGTAACCTCTAAAACAGTCTAAAATATGTTATTACATATGTGCTTCATTACAAAATGGACTCAGGATTTCATTAACATCTGGTGTGCTGCCTAGTGTATTCTTGTAAAGCTAATTAAGTGTTATGCTATTATGAATAATTGTATTTTATTTTTTCTTAGCAATACAGTAGGCTGCTACAGGAAAGAAATAAGTGAATGATCACGAGCGTCATTGTGTGTTTTTATTTTCATCGTAATAATAATCACCACAGTGGTCATATGTGTAAAAGTCTAATTTACAGATGCAGTGAGCTTATAATAACTCCAGTAGAAATCACTAGTATCAGCAGATCCTCAGCATTTTGAGACTCAGATCTGTAATAACTCTTATCTCCTAATGTTAAAACAAGTCAGTGCATCAGCTTTTGCTTTTAATATATGCTGTATAGCTTAATTGGATTGTCTGTCTACATCACCTACCAACAGCAGTGGCATACATCTTTGAGCCTTGTTGAATTATAAAAGACTGCATGGGATGAGCCTGGATTTACCTACCCCAGTGACTAATGCAGTAGGCTATACTGAGTTTATAAGGATGACTTTGAGGTGTGCTGAGTTCCCACTGAGGTCATTCTTAATGGGTTACATCACCTAGATCTGGACTCAAATAACTCTGAAGGCACAAAGAGATTTTCAGCTTACATTAGTGAGCACCTCCCTATGTCAGTAAGTCCATCCCTCTTCTACAAAAGTAAAAAAACCTTCATCTTCAACTTCATTTGCCTTCCTAGACCAGTCTCCTTATCTCTCCTTAATAGTCTTTAGGAACAGGCAGTCTCTTCCAGTACTTCATTCTTAAAGTTTGTGAAAATATATATATAATCAATAACCTCTTCCTAAACTTAAGCAAACAATTTTATTAAAGTTTCCTCACAAATTTCATGTTATCTGGATTTCTGATTTTCTTGATGGTATCCCGGAATAATCCTGTGTGAAGCTCCTGAATTTGTCTATTTAACCTTAACATTGATCTGCCTGTACCCCATTTCCACAAATTTTGAAACGGAGGTAATAACATTACCCTTACTGTCGAGGCCTTCTGAGGGTACTTTCATAAAACATTATGAATCTCTCTAATACCAAGAGGCTTGCAAGCACCTAAAGCAGTCAGAAAGATGAGCATGTAACTGTCACACTAAATAGAACGTTTAATGTGCATTTTACACACCGTGTCTAAATGAAGTTATGTACACAAAATTACAGTATTAACTTATTTATATCTTTGATAGAAAAGATTTTAATATATTTTTTTAGACAGAGGTAAGAGCAAAGATCCCACAGCATTTGAGTAGTTCTCACCCAAGATTGCAGTGATCAGCCAGGACTGGAAGGGAAACTGCAGTTACTTCTGGCATGCTGCTGAGCCTCCTCCCTGCAACAAGGGACAGGGGGCTCTGGTTCCATGTTTTTTGTTATCTCCCAAAATGAAAATAGGCCTATTGAGTAGTGGATTCAAGATCCTTGCTTGGGCTCCAGGTTCCCCATTGCATGGGTGCTCAGAGGAGTGAGTGCTGAGTGTTACAAAATGCCAATTCTACTTCTGTCCATTGATATCAGATGAAAAATTCTGCTCTGCAAAGGTACAGATCTGATTTTAAAATTAAGGATAAATGCAATGATTATGAAAGGCAAGAAATATGCATGAATTGAGCATAAGCCTTACCCATGTTACATGAGGTTTTCCAAACAGTCCCATCTTTGTCATTCTCCAGTTTTTACCTGTTGCTCTGATGCAGTGAAATATCACTGTTTAACTGCGGGGTGTGGAGTAACTAAGTATTTTAGCAAATATTGCCCTTCTGGTGATAAACACTGGACCTTTCTTCTGAAATCTGTAAAAACCCACAGTTTCTCAAAGAAACCCTAGTGTGCTAAACCATGTAATGCTCTAAAGAAATGTCAGGCCCAGAATAGGATGAGACATCTACAATCTTATTACTCTGAGCTAAGGATCTGATGCAAGGCCACCAGATGAAAAGCTTCTATATCAGCCTGCTGTGTTATGTAGAATCTATTCTGTGATTTCCAATTTGCACTTGTATTTTTCAATCTAGGCTGCATAATCTGGCCATTCTTCAATGGTATCAAAGAACTAACACATGAACTAGGTCAAAGAAGAATAATTTGAAAAGTGCAGAAGTTGCTTGTTGACTGGTTGTATGTCCTTTATGAAATGTCATCCTTGCTGGCATCTGAAAAACCAGCATCAAAGTTTGGTACACTTTTGGCATGACAATAAAAGAGCAAAACAAAAGGAAGAATAGCAGTGTATACAGTGCTTTGTTCCTTAGCAATACCACAAGGTTATTCCTCCCCTGAAAGACACAGAATTAGGTATTGTAACACAATAGTGGCTCTTGTTGAAAAGTCCTATGTTCCCTGGACATCAGACAGCACATCACTCCGTAATACATTTCTTGGTAAACAGCACTGGTAACACAAGATCCTTACAAGCCTCCTGAGCAGCTATGATGCCACTTTCAGCACTGAGAAACTGCACCAGGCACTTGCTATGGTGTGAAAATGGGCACTATTCTTCCACTAATCTGTTTTAGGAATCTCTTTTAAAGATCTGAAAGACAGTTTCTCACTATTTGCCTCAAGGCAGCTTCTCTTCATCTTTGCTGTAGTAGCGGAGGCTAATGTCTGATTTCACCTTCAAGTACCATAGGAATATATAGTTTACCTATGGTTTCCATAGTTCAAGTCCAGCTTTATGGATCAGATTTTCATACCTTTACCCAGACAAAATATGATGTTATGCATTTCTGCATGCAGAACTGAACTTAGACTTGATGATCCGCTCTTTGCTCACTGACATTTCCCAACAAGTACATCCCTACAGGTACAACATTACATTTTGTGTGGGATGCCAGCCTGTATTTGCACTTGAGTGTAAATGGCATTGCAATGTACATCTCGGAGGTTTTAGGAACTTACTGCTTGAGCATCTATTCTGAAAATTGGGCTGTAAGCTCTTGCCCTGGCACTGAAAGTATGGTGGCAATGCAACAGAAGGGAAAAGGAGTAGTACAGCAAATTTCTGTGACACTCCAACAGCCCGTTGCTTGCCTAGAGTGTTGAGTGTCTTAAATTAGTGTCATAATTTAAATGTCCCCAACAGGAACATTGTGTTATCTGGAAGTGTTGGAGCTTTCTGATATCACAGGAGTAAAGGAGGATCAAGCTCTTAATGAGCTCAACATATGTCTTAGTCCATTAGCCACTGTTGGGGATAACTCTACCCTACTGCTAATCTTTTTACACTCCTTCTTTAGTCAATGGGGAGAGACAGGCAATTCAAAACAACTGTATTAGACTTGATTGAAATTGTTCTCTGGAGGAACTAATCTCACCCCACTAAGTGAACAGGGAGCATGGCATGACTTACAAGGCTCAAATTTGCTTTTCTGCCCACTGCCAGGTTCCCTCCCCGACTCCTTCCTGCCCCATTTTGGTCCTTCCCTCCCTCGCTCAGCAGCCACAGTGTGTGTCCCACTCTGTGAATGCAGCTATAGCAAAATGCTGTGTTTTGCTCTACAAAACTGACACAGTTAATTTGTCTTAAATTTATGAGTGCATACTTATTTCACTAATAACAAATGAAAGCATTCTGGTACATGCCAGGCAGATACACTTTTGCAGAATAACGTGACAGTCCAGAAATAGGCTTTTCAAGATATGTGGTGATGCATGTTTGAGACGTTATGATTATAAATTAGCATCTAAAGTGAAAATTAGCAGGCTAGTCTAATTTATTAAACCTATATTTAGATTTTACACACACACCTGCTGTTGGATCAATTACTGCTAAGCTGTGTTCACTGTAGTATCATAAATTCAGTACACTGATTAATTCCAGTCCGCTTGTTTGATGTAATCTGAAGTTTTATTCTAACATCTAGAACACAGCTAAACCAGCTGTGATATAATATTAGTTAATATATATCTAATACTACAATTTTACACATAGTTGAAGAACAAAACTGCAGTTAGACAGGAACACTCATCTTAATTTCCAAGTAATTCTGAAAATAACTGGGTTCAAAAAATATTTCAATTACTTTGCACTGACCGCAGAAATTAGTAATTTCCATTTTAGAGTATTTGATTTGTAATTGATTTGTTTTGCATCTTTTTTTTACTCTCACTTTTCCACTACACTAAATCAGACTTCTGAGAGAAGTCTGTTTCATAATTACTTTTTGCATCTTTTTCCAAAACATAGTAATTGGTGTTACTGTTGATGTAAAGTAATTTTAGTTGGCAATATTGTGATACTTGCCTACTGGGGATATGATCCCAGATTAGTTTTTCAGATTATATTTCTCTGATAAAGGAAAAACAAAAACCAAAAACACAGCAAAAAACATCCCACCAGACAAAGATTATAATAATTCTTTGATTTCTTGAATATATGTTTAGGAGTCTCACCTGTTATTTTACTAAATGATACTATGGTTTCTGTGCAGCTGCAGCAAATCACATTATGAATATTTCCTACTGGGATACCGTGGACTGCATATTTATGTTCAAACTTTTAATCTCTCTACTCTCCTGTCATATAAGAGTTTACCAGAGAGCATGCAGCTCAAGGAGTGGTCCTGCAGATAACAGGGATAAAATTTTGGCATTGCAGAGAGATGTGTAAAGATAATGTCTTTTTGTAGCAGCAACTGGTTTTGCTGCACACATGTGCCTACAACAGTGATATCTTTTCCATGAGGGCAGCTTGGGCATTAATATCTGCAAAATAAACAGTAATAGTACTGAGCAATACTTCAGTTTAATGTGACCTCAGTACTACTGTAATTAGAAGTTCAGTATATAATAAACCAATAAATAAGTGTGCCACAAGATTTGGTGCTATTTCTGTAAAGGGATATCTGCAATGCAGTGTCTGTAGGTAATAGTCTTCCGGATGTGCTGACGAAACCCATAATCTCAAAAGCAAAAAAATAGGAGTTTTTACTGGAATGAAAAGTTAACAAGGAGTTAAAGTGATGCTAACTTAGAAAAATATAAAGTACCCATTCAGTTGGTCTTTACTAAGTTATAGTAAAAGAAAAGTAGCAGCTTCTCAGAACTAATTTTGACCATTCTGTTGATTCTGTATGTAGACATTTCAGCATTTAACTTCTCCATTTTTTGTGAGCATCTTTAAGGCATTAGGTGATATGAAAAACAATGAAGGTAAATGAGAGAACTCCTGTGATGTTCAACAGTTGTGATGCCTTACAACTAAGTAGTAAATACAGGGGTTTTTTCCCTAGGATATTGTGAGACTTTCAATAGGAATGACAAGTCTGAAAGTGGGAAACATTTTCCTGAAGTGAGTAAACAATTTCAGAGTGAAATAACTGTAATTGAAAATGTTCAGATTTCTAATTTTCCGTATGTTTGACTAGCTTATTGCTTTCACTGCAGTGATAATCACAGTACCATGAAGTTAGCAAACATTTAAGAATTGTCCATAGCTTAGAAAGCTTCCATGGTAAGGGATGTACAGTTCCCCCACCGTCTGCTTTTTTGCCTTTAACTACAATGGTGGATGAGAGCATCTGACTGTTTCTCTGCATATACATTTAATAAATTGTCTGTATAAATATGGTAGGAACTTATGGCCCTTGGAATAAAAATCATGTATTTATTCCCTCCTGGCAAATATGGGAATTCCTGTATAATTTTTCTTCTTGAGTTGTATTTAAAATATGACTGCTGCTTTTGGTATTTTTTAGCAATGATTTCTTCTCGTTGTTCTCATATTTTCATAATTCTTCAATGCTATTTACAGAAGTTGTGCCCACATGCAAACTAGTAGTCAAAACTTCGGGGCCAGAGGAAGAACACATAAAAGGGATAAAAGCAACTTAATGTATATAGCCTGCTAATTTCAGGAGAACAAGGTTTAAGAGCCTCAAGGTGGGAGAGGAAATGGAATCCTGATCTCTTCAGCCTGTGGAGAGTATTCCAGCCATGAGATTACTGCGTTAATACAGGCCGCAGCACTTCTGCTGGTGGCTACTTCAGTATTTAATTTGTAGGTACCTAATTAGATCTGTCTGTAAGTGAAAGATGTTCAGGGTCACATGGGGAGTCTGTGACAGAGTCCCAGTCCTCCAACATAAACTAGTGAGAGGTCATGGTGTTTGTTGCATGGTGTTGCTTCCAAGTTGGGAACAGATAAACTTATCAAGCAACTATTTTTATTCAATTTCATTTATCATTTAAAAATAAAATAATTGATTTAAATTCTTTCAGTTTTTGCTGAATGTCTTAATCAAATAGCATTTTAACACTGGTGACCTCTGCAGATGTATCTTAACGGGGATAATCATCCCATTTGTAGAGACACGTGCATCACAGTGCCACATACATTTCAATCCATCAATAACTTCACAGAAGCCTAAAAATGATTTTATTTTCAAACCTAGTTTAATGATAGAAGAGGGATAAGAACATTAGCCTGAGGCAATGAAAAGGTAAGTTTTGCATAAACTGTTATTCCTTAGCCAACTGAACATTAGCTTATAAACCCAATGTCATATTCACATTGATGATGGTGGAAATAGATGGTTCTGCAGGACTGGTGATAAGGTCCTGTGCTTTTGCAGCAAATGGATCTCAGTTAACCCCTGCTATTATTATTACATTTCTTACAATTTTAACAATAAAGTTTGCTATAAGAGAGTAAAATTCAAGAATTCAAAAGTAATTTCTGGCATTGTCTTCCCTTTTTCTTAGTGCTCCTTAGTTTCTTTCTCTCTTAAATCTCCTCCATCATTAATCCACATTGATATTAAAGTGTCTTTTATGCTATAGCTACACAGGGCAATATAGCACTGTGTAAACGTGCTCATGGTAGCTCTGAATGAGCTAGCTCAAATAATGAGACATAGCATTAGGCTTATTGAGTGTCATCTATTATACTGTTGCTCTGCTAGCACACGTGGGGATGTCATGATGAGGACAGGAGCTGGGAGACAAAGCAGGAAAGAGCTTCCAATAGTCCTTTCAAAAATGTGGATCAACTGAGAAGGCTTAAACTGTGTTACATTTTGAAAGATCAAGAGATCTTCTAGATTTAAGATAGATACTGTAGTATTCTGGACTTATTTAGCATGGTATAATCCATGATCTTAAGCTTTAGTTTATAGGTCTGTTCAACCAGCATGTGAATTTTCTCAGTGCATATGAAGTGAGTTGAGGAAGATGCTCACCATTTGGCTGTACTATGCCAGTATTAATTGATTTTTCTGTGGTTCCTAACTGTGGACAAGTTCAGTTATACATCATCTGAGGAGGAAAGTTCTTGATTAACTCCTGATTTTTCTGCTTGTAGTGCCTGATGGTGCAGCAGCATCCTTCTCCTCTGGAGGTGGGTACCTGGGTACTGGCTGCTGTGTGGGTCCCCTCTCTCTCTGCCTGTGCAGGGTCTGTAGCTAAGCAGCAACCAGGTGAAGGTGTTCCCTGATGGATCTACACCAGAGGTTTGGCACTCCCCAGTTGCTTCTGATCTGCAGAAAAACCCCAGTGTCAGTCATGGTGTTATCACAGACACCATCTCCACTCTCAGCTCTTGCCCATCTTCACAATTGGTAACCAACTGCGGCATACCCAACATTTTCTTTTTGATTTTACAGTAGTGGTTTTTTGATGGTGAATGTTTGTCCCTTGTCACAAAATTCATGTGCTTTGTTCCCACAGCTGCTAGGGGATGGATTGGGGAAAAGTAGGGCAATTCCTACCATTACCTGCTCTCTCTATAGAGGTTTATGTCCCGTAGCATGTCCTGACTCCTCTTAGTTCACCCTATTCAATTTACCTGATGAGATTCCTGTAAGGCTGGTGTGGTTATGCAGTACAGCAAAGCATTTCTCCTTACAAGCGATGAAGGATCTTGATTTCTATTCAGATGGGCCCAGTAAATTTAATCCGAGTGAACTGGGCCAGCTCTTCCTGCATGTGGCCACCCATGTTCACCAGCTGATGTAGGAAAGCACTCTGCATGTCATGGGATTACTGTGTTGCTTGTCCTCTTTATTTCATCTAAGTGTCAAGGCACAAAGTTATTGCCATCACTTAAATTGGATTACTACAGTCAGTGCATTTTATCATATCGCTTCTAAGGCCCAGCGATGTAGAACACATTAATTGGCACTTGTTGGGATGCACAGGGCTTCGTAAGTGTACAAAAGCTTTAAGCATCATTCAAAAAGTAATGCCATGACCTAAAACCTCTTTCAAACCATCAGCGAGCTATAGAAGAGGCCATTCTATGTATAAAGTAATATTGGGAGAGGAGGAAAGATGGATGTTAAAAAAAAAAAAGTGAAAATTGTTCTTCACTTCTGTTCATTGTGCAGTTAACAAAATCAATGTGTCTGCAAATGTAACTTGTCTCATAAATCATTAGGTCACAAACCTGCACAATGTCAATGTGTTGTTGCTATCCTATTAAATTAAATTACTAACCAAGGTAATACTTAACAGCACATTTCACAGGGAACAATATTTTAATGTATTGAGGATGCCTAATAAATACAGCAATCAGCTAATATGATTTGAAGACTTTAGGTAGAAGAAATACTAGAGAAAGATAAAGATAATGGAGTGTAAGCGGGGGAAAAAATATATCTAGTCCCTAGGGATATAACATACTGAAATACTGGATTGTGTAATGAGAAATGTCCTACTAAATCCCTACCCAGTAATTATCAAAGATGAGTAAATGGATTTATTTGGATTTGACACCTGGAAACACATGGGGTAGGTAGACCTACAGATAACTTGCATTCTCAGTTGAGCTATGGCAATAACTAAATGATGAACTCTGGACCTTACTTTTACTGAATGTTCCCTGCAACTATATTTATAAAAGGAATGGATAGACTGTCAATTCCTGAAGAAAACAGTGAAATATGCTGATTTACAGCTATTCCAACCCCCAGATATTTTAAGATTAGATCATATTTCAATTCTAAAGCCTTATGAAGTGCTTCGCCTGGATTGGCAATACCCTCTCTGCTCCTCTGTTTGTCCAATATGGGAGTAGCTTGCTTTTTTATTTTTCTCCTTTTTTCAGCAAAAGTGAAAGTTTAAACAAATTTCTTACAATCACATCATCTTGCCCAGTGCTTTAGAGGAAGGATGAAAGCTTGAAGATCTCCTACGATTGTGAGTGTAAGTGGAAAATAAATAATCAAGAAGTTCAGGATTTTGCATGGGCAGGTCTGTGGGTGCACAGTCCAAGTTGCAGTCTAGGCCAGAGAAATAGTGTAAAATACTGAGTATTTTACTGATTAAAATCAGTACACCTGAATATTAGTCCAGTATGTTAGAGAGCCTAAAGATGGCACTTGCAGTCCAACACTACGTTTGGCATAATGAAATGAAAGCCCAGTGCTGCTGGCCAAAATTCAGCCAAATAATGTTGTAAAAAGGGTCGTGCTAGGTACATCAGACACAATCACTGTCACATTTTTTGCCATTCAGCACAGAGGGATTTCTGTGATCATGTCTAATACTAAGTATGCTATGTTCAGTTTTGGTTTCTGTATTCTCCCTGAGGAGAACATGCAAATCAAATGTCAAAATTTGATCCTTTTCAAGCTGTATGGAAAAGAAGAAAGCAAGAGACAAAGGTGATGAAGGAAAAGGTTACTCTTAAGTAACAGAAGTTCATGTGTTATCACTGTCTGGTGGTTGGCAAGTGAAAAGGCACCATGAGAAGAGGAGGTGGTGTGTGGTCACAGTCAGATCTTATGGAGAATGTTAGCTGAAACACAGATAATGCAATTGGATGTAACATTTTGTGGATATGAAATTTAACTTTTTATTTATTGATGTAATGCGTAATGCAAAATGTTATCTAGCAATGGAATAACTCCCGCTGTAAGCTCAATTTTGGTTTTGTATGTTGAAAATAATCTAATGTATGCATATTTCTTAAATGTGTGGATAGCTTCTGTTTTACAGGAAGCTATAATCTTATTCTCTAACGCTGTTATAGTGTTATATAATGCTAATGACTATGATTAGGCTCTGAATCTTATGGCTTGAGACCATCTTTATTTTTATGAGGTATTTTATGGTAGCTTTAAATTATGGCATAAAACATTTATTGTTTTGTAAAGAAAAATTAAGTGTCTATCTGAAAGACAAGCTGTTATATTGAGGTTCAATCCACTTCTTGTTAGGACATATTTTACAATTTGTTTTGCTGGGTGCAATAGTGATAAAGAATTTTCTTCCAGCACCATCACC
Organism: Antrostomus carolinensis; assembly: GCF_000700745.2. Classification (NCBI taxonomy): domain Eukaryota; kingdom Metazoa; phylum Chordata; class Aves; order Caprimulgiformes; family Caprimulgidae; genus Antrostomus; species Antrostomus carolinensis. The sequence goes on along the minus strand of NW_010334879.1, from coordinate 49,039 downwards.
AGGCAGAACTATGCTCATGGACTACTTATTCTTTAGATAGAGATAGGACAAGAGTTCTCTATAAAATAGTAATCACAGTGAGGTTCTGGTAAGTGTATCTGAGCCTGCATAGTCAGGTGAAATTCTGGCCATAGCCACATACACAGGAATTTTGTGGTTAACTTAAAAAACCTGGAATATTGTTCCTTATTACAAAATTTTCTCCACTAAAATTCACATCTTGAGAAATCCTGGACTCCCTTCAAATGCAAATTCTGTCTATGTCTCCCCATAGACAATGCAGTAATTCTAACCTGTGATTTCAAATGAAGGTATTTGCAGAGGTATGGTACCGACAGACTTGGCAGGCAACACAGCACTCAACTCAACTTCCTCTGTTGTCATGACAGTGACAATCGTAGAGGCAAATGTACCATGTCTGTCTTCACTCCTAAAAATGCCTACATTTGTCTTTTAACACTGATAAGACAGAGTAGTTACTTAGCTGACAGGAAATGGTTTAACCTAGCTATCAAACAAATCTTATCATAAGCTAGTTTTATTTATTGTGCTAGTCCCTATAGAAATTAATTAGTTCCTACTTGCTTCTTAATTTTTACAGTGAAGATGTCTTGTTCAGCCCATCTGTTTGGGAACCCTCTTTCACATTTTCCTTCATTGCTCCTTTAAAGGTGGTTGCATTTTTTCACATTTTCTGTCTCTCTGTTTGCCAGCTGCATTGATTTTCATAGTCATGCCATATTTCCTGCTTTCTAATAGATTCTTGTCCACTGCTCCCACCTAGAATCAGTGTTTTTAATACTTCAAGAACTCCTCAGGAAGAATGGATGGAAAATTTAGTCATTTCATTGACAGTTGTCTCTTGCTAGGTACTGAAAGCTATTTGCACTTACAATTTCCTTCAGATATGTAAACGCTTTTTTTAGGACTGAAATTTCACTGAGGTCAGTCTAAGGCAAACAATTTTTTAATTTCTGTAATTTCAGTGGAAATAAGACTTGTAAAACTGCTAGCTAACTTTAAGGGCATGCAAAGACTCATTTGAAAGATCAGGTATATTTAGTTCATTGTTGCAAAATGCATTCACAGTTTCCCTGATCACAAGGCAAGAGCAGTGTGATTGGAGAGTGTCCCATATGTTACAGATCTTTATCAGCCACTGATGCTGTGTTTCTAGCATAAGCTGTTATGGATTCTAAAATTCAGCAATGTGAATAAGGAAGAGGTTTTTTTGGGGTTTTTTTGTTTTTTTGTTTTTTTGTTTTTCATTAGAACTCAAAGAATTAGATAGTTGTGTGTCCTGAAACAGTCTCAAGCACAGCCTTTCTATCTAGAAAAGACAGGGCCAACAGCAGTTGTATCAGGGATGAGCTCTCGTCTATTGGCTGCCGAGTGGGTAACACTGGATTATAAGAAAAATACTTTGTACATACTCTAATCCTTAAACATTGGGCTCAGATCCTTCATTAAGAGACTTCTTTAGCTGATATATTGCCTGAACAGTCTGGGCAGAACTGTGGTCACGCTGAGGTCAACAGAAAATTTGAATCGAACATTTACAATATTTTGTTGTAAATCTTTCCACGTTCCACTTGAGTTATTTGTAGGTATATATCAATTCAGGTTGGGTGATTTAAACTTTTTTTGTAGGAGGAGGATAGGAAGAACTTCAGCATCGATCACACAGTTGAATATATCAGAATTTTCAATGCAAAGTAAACATTCATTACCATGTCTGGCATGTATAGCTTACTGTAATCATAATAAGAACAGTGTGTAACATTATTATATGCTTACATTATAATTTAATATATTTCCATTATAATGTAATTGCATATTCCTATATAATTTATTTCTTCTCCTGCTTAAAATTGTATTATAATTATTTTTCCTAATCCATATGCATTTGGGAAGCACTGAGATGGTTGAAATGAGACTGGAAAGCTGTTGGCCTGATCAGCAACAGCAGGAGGAAAGTAGTCCTGAATCTTACTCTTCTGACCAGGGGAACAGGCAAATGAAGTCTGGTCTGTCAGCCCTTGCAGTTGACTTCTGAGATAGCAGGAAAACCTATCTCTCTCTTCACTGGAGACAAAGTTAGGTATTTTTGGCATGCAACATATGGAGAATCTCAGCTTTGAACTGGTGGTTATTTACAGAAGATATGGGGAGTCTCAAGACACAGAGATCTGTGTTGATTTGCACGGATAAGCTGTGCTCGTTACTGGAGTTGTTTGCAGTTGATCATTGCTTGGAAGTTAGTGCCCCTGCAGCTGGGTCTTTGGAACTGACCTTGGGAGCACTTTTTTGTGCATCAGTTTTAACCAGAAACCAAAAGGTCACCCCTGGTGACCTTGGGGTTGGTTGTTGATGTGGATGACTGTCATAGGTTGTTTTGAGAAATCATTACTAACAGAGGTGTTTGGAATGGTTTCTGGGATACTACCCTACCCTAAACTAGGAGATACACAGCAGGTCTGTAGGAGGCAGCAGCTTCTGCCTTACTGTGCTAATGGACAGGGTGGGGTGTTAACAGATATCTCACTTTCACAAATGGAGGTAACTGAGGCAACAAATCTTGTCATCTAGCCATACAGGAAATGTGTCAGGCTTGACCATGAAACACTACTGTTTCCCTCATACTGCCTTACTGCAGAGCCATCCTTCCTTTTCCAGAAAATAGATTGATTAAGGTTTTAAAAATAAACAGGAGCCTAATGTTTTACGGTAAGATAATTTCAAGGACTGTTTATTTGCCTGAACAAGAGCAGATTGCTAGTATAGTACAGTAGAATGGTGGTCCTTATGTTCAGTACTGAATGAAACTTTCTTTCAATATGAAGTATAGTCTTTTCCAGGAACTATTCTATCTCATTGGCAAGTTCTACTTATAGATAGTGTTAGACTAGGTATATGAACTAATCTTTGTTCTAGACTTCGTTTGCAGGCCATGGCTTCTATTACATTTAAGTACTTCTACTTGGAGCTCTAAATCAAGGGCAGCTTCAAAAGTGAGCAGCTTCTATTAAATGTAATTACTTTAATCTGAAGCTCATGCTAAAGGTGAGGCTGCTAAACAACAGTAGCCATTAAATTAGAGTAGCTACAGCTAAGAGCACAAATAGTAAAAGCACCTCTATTAAATAAAGGATATTAACTAATCAAGGAGGGATTATAAATGAAATTATGCAGAGTTTGTTTCAGATTGTGTATTACGCCATTGCCAAAACCAGAAACCATCATTCGGTGTTTCCGCTCTTGTAAATGACTAATAAGATATATAGAGTCTATATCTTTGTGCTCCTACAGGTTCATAGCCTAATGAAGTTTAATGCAATACTGTTACCTGTTTATATGCTCTTTTTCATTCAGCACGAAATGCTTTTAAAAAAGAATACTTAGGATTTTCAATGGCAACTGTTGGACTAAGGTACACAAAGCCAAGAATTACTTTAGTGCTATAGAACCATTTATTTCTCTTTCTAACCATATTTTTTGACTCTTTCCATGTGTGGTCAGTCTTATTAGTATGTCTTCCCAATATTCATGGGGCATCTTATTCAGATCTTACAAGTGACCTTTTCTTCTTGGACCTTCATGTCAGATTTCCTAACCTGGTCTGTGCTGTCATGCTTTACCAGAACCCTGATGATTCACTGGCTTTCAGTTCCTCCCAATGCTTCAAGAGGTTTATTTTACCTATTAAATCCCAGTCTTTCTGTTCCTGATTTGAAGGAAGGGATGCAGTACTTCTTGACTACCTTCTATGGGATAACAGAAATGCCCATCCAATCTTGCAGTCATTATTCAGGCAACACTCCCCCCAGTTCCCAGAGATGAACTGGGACTGCAGAAACTGAAGGATATGGTGCCTTGTCTAGTGCATCACAGAAGGAAAATTTATCTGAAGGGCTTAATAGCTGAACTAACTCTTTTAGTAGAATACTTATATTTTCAGTGGTAGGAATAACAGGAAAGTGTAATGTGTTCTTACTGGGATAGAATGCCACTGGAATATAGAGAATCCAACTCTGTTTTCTATGTTGATAGTTAAAACTAACATCAGGTAAAAAAAAAAAAAATAGTTGAAATAGGCTGGGTTTTCTTTGTGTGGTTAAAAGAAGCAGATAAGAGCAGTTTCATGCAGGGAACAGATCAGGTAAATAACATCTTTACAGCAGTTAGGCTTTTTGAGTAACTGGAGCAATTTCCTTTTCCGTTTTTAGGGAATCATTCTCAGATCTAATACTGTCTGAGTCACCTCTGTGAAATATTTTTCAGCATTCAGAAGCCATCTAAAGTGGCTTATTTTCTTCACTGTTGTTTTCCTCATCTCACACATCAGTTCCTCTCTGTCATAGTTTTTCAGAGACAGTCTGTTGGCATGCAGACTGCTGTATCAGAGGCTTGATTTCTATAACCATTGTGTGAGAGATACTGAGCAAAGGGAAGAGAACTCTTTGGACTCATTCTTGATATTAGAGTTCATCTCAAGAATTTTGCTTGAAAGCTCAGCATGACATAGACAATTTCTGAGCAATTCCTTACTTTCTCATTTTCTTTATATGTAAAATATCCTGTTTAATAGAAGTGCCGTAAATGAAAACACACTCTTTAATACCAGCTTTAAATTCAGCTTAAAATACAGTGACATAACCCATAGTGATGCTCATCCACACTATTAACTTCTAACACCTTGGAAGATGTAAGGGCCATAATCTCTGTATCTAGTCTAACCACACTGTTAAAAGCAATGACAAGTATTAAAACCAGAATGAACAATATTAACTTTACTAAAAAATTACTACTTCAAATTTTCCATGGTAGTGGGGACCCAATTCTCCAATACAAAAGTTGTTTGTTTGTTTTTCTTATTTTTTTCTGGTGTGTTGTCTTTCTTATGGAAGGAATACAACCAATTAGCTAATCAATCAACTAATCTCCTCTTTTATTCTGTAACTATATGGTTTATCCATCCACTATTTCAGTTTATAGATAGAACTAAACACCTTTACATGATGTTGTACTTTCTGTACAATACTTACTTTCACAATGACTATTAAGAGGATGTTGTAAAGGCTAAAGCCAGCAATTTATTCTTGCATGTCAGTTCAGAGAAGCAAAATTTACGTAGTATGCTAGAGGACACTTATTTTTTGACTGGTTCTTTTTCTTTGGGAGGAACAAGTATCTTGTATTCCAGCAGTTCTTCTTTCCAAGATTTATGAATCTTCCCTGTTTTTCAAATGATCTTAATTTGCATTAAGAAACAAAATAGCTACCAAGCCAGAACAGTGACACAGAAATAACAGTGTGAATGGCACTAACAAAAGCTAGAAAATGAAGAGTTAAAGTTGAACTTGGCTTAGCAAATTTGGAGGTGAGGGAAACATCCAGAAAGGCACCATTTAGATGGAATTATGAATCTTAATCTGAGAAAATGCTCAAAAAAGTCTTTGTTCCAGCAGATGAAAAAAAACTATTAGGGACTTACATTTTGGGCAAGTGTTTCTTGGATGCTTACATTTCAGCTACTGTGCATACTCACAAGCACTCTGACCCTAGTCGCTAGGAAGCTTGCTGCTTCGATGCTGAATGTGTAGGTGATTTGAATTGTGAATGAAAATTGATTCATTTTACATATGAGTTTTAATCAATTTAGTTATAATGCTTTCCTTCAGATATAGTGAAAACTTCCAAAGCAACATTTATACAGTGATTATAATAGACAGTATCTCTTTGAAACAGTGATCACAAAAATTAGTACTTTTACTGTACTAAGGTTTTTTCTATCACTTTGGCACCCATTACAGAGCCTGTCTGATCATATATGCACAGATATGTGGCATGTGCACAGGTTTATACAGTCATTGCACATCCAGATTGCACATGAAGATATGAAGCCTGTGATGTACACATGTGGATGCCACACACTGATGTGTTGGGGGTCTTGGTCCAAATCGGAAGCATTTGACTGGAATATTGCTAACCCCATCTACTTGAACTAAGTTATGGTCTGCTTGAACTGGCCTAAGAATTTGAACAACTGTCTTATAATTTCTGAAGTACTGGATTTAGGTTTTCTTGAGACCATGTTGTTGATCCTCTCTTGTTACATTTGTAGTGCAGAAGAGAAGCAAGAAAATGCTCTCTGTTATCTAGTAGTTTACCAGACCATCAGTTCAAATCTCACATCTTCAGTGAGAAAAATTAGGTTAATAAGCAGTAAGCAAGGCAGAGTTAAGAATGCTATTAAATTACAGGTTCCTTAATGGAGTTGTGGTCTCAACAGAAAATGAGCTGGAGCTCCTGTGGCAGTCCCTGGAGTTTTGTCACTGGCTGCTAATGACTGATGGACCTCTGCAGGACCTGTGTTTGCACTCTCATTTCTAATTTCATATTGTCACAAAACAAGATCCACCAAAATGAACGAAAGGAAAGGGACAGATCCTTTCTTTGCCTTTCAGAAGCTTTTCGAGTTCATAGAAATAAAGGAAGCACTTCAAATTGCACCTTCTTCAACCCTTCCAAACAGAACTGGCATGTCTTTAATTCAAAAGCTGTCGGCAGTTACATGACCCACATTAGAGGTAAATCGTAAAATGTTCTCAAGACATCTCACAGTTAAGATAATGAGTCCAAGAAAACAAGCCTGGAGCTGCATGTGAGCTTGCTTTGCTCGGTGTTCTGCTACTGTAATTGTAACCAGAACAATTCTGGCCTTGGGACTATTCAAGAATCTGAAATTTAGAGTCATCAATATAATTTATTGGAGACAATTTTAAAATTTGAAACTACATATCTGGGTCTTGATCCTTGGTGTTAGTGTTCTCCTAATATCTCTTTGCCTTAGGTGCAGGGCTCCTTCTGAGCACAGGAGCAGTACTGGGACAGCCTATGCAAGTGGTTATGTCACTTGAAATCCCAGAGCGGAGTCTGTTCAGTTTTCTGCAACTCTGTGTAATGCTAGATGATAGTCTGAGCAATGGAATGATTCCATTAGGAAAAGCTAGTCTCAACACTACTTACTACTGTGCTTTTTGTTGAGGAAAATAAAATCTCTCTTGAACTAAGCAACATATTTTTCTTATTTACTCTTCTACTTCCTTACCCAACAAATTAAATTTGTTTGGCTTTTATGAATTTTTACTTATTAAAAGATAAAAAGACACTGCAAATTTTCTTGTGCTCTGTTTCATGTTCATTAAGGACAAATTTAATTAGTATTAAAAATAATTTAAAAAAACCCCAAACAAAAATCAGTTCCTCAAACTGCCATTATACGAAGTAATTTCATTCAAGTTCATTAGCTTACCATCATCTAAGAAACACTTAGTAGGAAATTTTGCTTCTGTTTAGTAAGATAAGAAAAATGGCAATAAAAGAACTAGTGCTAAAAAGAGGTGAGGAGAAGGATACAGCTGATAAATATCTGAATTAATTTAAATATTCCTCTAAGAACCATTTCAGTGTAGGTCATTACAAAGGAGTGAGGTTGAGGTTTTCCTCTAAAGACCTGATGCAAGGCCAGTTGACACCAGGGATTAAATTCCTGTTTATTTTAAATTGGAGTTGAGTCAAACCTGAGATTCTGCTGCAGGTTGTAAAACCTGACATCCACAAAGGCACTTTGACTCGGTAACACTCAGCATTGCAACACCCCAGCATTTGCAGATGGCCAAGCAGAGTTGGATCCACAAAGCTGGAGGCAACTATTTTATGCATCTCTAACAAAGTCGCTTTGGGCCTATTAGGCACAAAGCAGCACATCCAAAGACACTGGGATGCCTCAGGGGTTGTCTGGGTCCTTTGTGGTCTCCTGCTAATGCTTAGGAAATCGAAAAATATGCAGGTACCTTTGTAGAGTTTAAGCCTCCAGCCTTAACCTGCTAACTTTAATAGAACTAATATTTCACCAGCCACTAAAACAAGACAGAGACTTACAGTGATGTAGGTTATCTTCTGCTTGATCACTGGGATGAAATAACATCCACCAATTCCAGCTGTATTAACTGTCATTGGAGGCTGCAATGATACTGCAAAATGTAGTGTGAGATTTCCATGGATATTGACGCTAAAGGATATGACCTGTCAATTCGAGTAGCTATTTATTTCAAGTCATGCTATTGCATCTTCTCCTCCCAGTCTTCAGATGTGTAACAGTAGAAGTCCCCTATCCAAGTTTCACAGAAGTGCTTATTTTTCAGAGGCCTCACCCTTTTGTTGAGTTCCAAAATTCTTATGGCTTGATTAAAAAAAACCCCTACAAATGTACTTCAAGGTAATTCTTACTGTGAAAAGGATGTCTTTTACAAACAAACTAGACCAAAAGATTTGTTGAAAAAGGGATTCTACTTCCCTCCTGCAGTCTTACTGAATTGTTGCCAGCATCTCTGCCTGCCCTGGTGTGTATTGCCTTGTATCATATGTATTCAGAGTTCTTGCTTCATTGCAGATCTACTATAATCATCAAAACCTGCAAAAGCATTTCAGCTAGAGCTTCAGGATTAATCTCTCACTGTAAAGCAATGTCATTAAATGATAATTTCTGAGGGATGCTTCATGTCTGGAGAAGAGAATGTTCTGGGTAGACTTTATTGTGACCTTTCAATATATATAGATGACTTATAAGACAAATTGAAAAAGAGTTTTTACAGTAGTGATAGGAAAAGGGGCAATGGTTTTAAATTTCAAATAGGGTAGATTTAGATTAGATAAAATGAAGGCATTTTTTACTGTGGAGGTGGTGAGATGCTGGAACAGGTTGCCCAAAGAAGTTGTGGATGCTTCGTCATTGGAAGGGTCTAGGTTGGATGGGGCTTTGAGAAACCTGATCTAATGAAAGGTGTCTCTGCTCACTCTGCTCATGGCAGGGGGGTTGGATGAGATGATCTTTGAAAGTTACTTCCAACCCAAATCAATCTGTGATTCTATGATATGTATTTGTATCCTGATAAAAATCCCCAGAGGAGGAACACACAGGTTTAGGTGGTGGTCACTGTCCTGGTTTCTCCGGGGAGAGCTGTACTGTCAGACTTGAACCTACCTTGATGTATTATCGGCAGCGGTTCTCAAGTGTACTGAAAGCTGGAGCAGGAGACCGTTTTTTCTTGTAGCTCTATCCGTGAAGAAGGTTACTGGTGAAAGAAAAAAATGAGCTGCTCTTCTTAGCTATACTCTTTTTACTTCTCAGCATTTCAATGTGAACATTAAGAAAAGATAAACAAACCTTTTTTTTTTTTTTTATAAGACCTTTCGCTTCAAAAGAAACTATTCATTTGCAGAAGGTATGATTGTCTTAAGTACTCGAGCTAAGAATGTACTTGCTTTTGGTTTTAATGAGATTTTTCCTAAAGTAAATGACTGTTCCTTATAAGAAAGGGCACTGGAATCTGGATTACAATCAAAACTTCTCAATTGGGGAAAAACTCATTTCAGCATAGTAGGGTTTATGTTATGGTTCTTAAAAATGTTCAGGTTATTTAGAACTGTCCTGCTTCACTAGGAAGGGCTGCTTCCTAATTCAGGAGCTGCTTCTAAAAAAACAATGACAGCTTTGATTTTTTTGAACTGCTTAGTGCTGAAAGAAAATTTTGTTGCATATAAACGTCAACCATATGATGTTACTTTAAGTAAGTAAAGAACTTCACTGATATTTTTACTGCTTGTTATGGATTTGCTGTTTCTATCTTCTTATTAAAATGTCTTTCATTTTTATTACCAAGTAGCTACTATTTTCATGTCAAAATTATAGAGATCATATTTCTGTTCCACTAATGACTGGTTCAAGTAATTCAACATACACAAGGTAAAGCTATGTGGAAAAGGTTGTATTTTATTTTTTTACCTCTTCTTTCTTACTGTTACAAGTTACAGTATATTAATCAGTTCAGTATATAAGTAGAAGTAATGTGAATACCTAGGAACATCATTGTTTATTTTTAATATGTATTATCAAATCTTTATTGCTATTGTTTATTTAAAATTCTGGTTTATGGTGCAAAAGAGGATCTGTAGCATAACTAACGTTCCACAGGCTGTTTAAGTGGTCAAAACACTCTTAAAATTTATCTTGTAATGAAAGCTCAGACATGCATATATATATATAGTCACATTTCTGGCAATCCAGACAGTCTTGCACTCCATCCTTCTTTTCTCTTTTTGCAGCACCTCTTTAGTTTTGGCATCTCCTGCACTCTGGGACTGCTGACACAAAGTGCATCTGGACTTTGTGGTACTTATTGTATTGACAAGCTTTTCATGTTCTGCCAGTCAGATTAAAATTGTTGTGTGAGGCTTCATGTAGTTGGCTTCTTGTTTCTCTTTTGGAAACAGTTATGTATTCTGCAATAAATAGGAAGCAATGTATCATAAAAACCTGTCTGCATTTAATGTCTTTAGTGTTGTTTTGCTAACTCCAGCTTGCTGAAAGAAACTACTCTTGGCAAATGAGTTTTTATAAATGAGATTGTTACTTAATCTCATTATTTCCTTACTGGAGCAAGATAAAGGTATAAATTAGGGTATTGGGGCAATAGTCCATTGATTTATTATGATTTATCTTATGCTTTTGGGTCTATTTGTCTTTTTGGTGAGTGAGGAGCAATGAATTGTGTAGTGGACTCTGTAAGAAAAACAGGCTTATTGAGGAAAGGGCTGGACTTCAACCTTGTGTTATCCTGGTTCTCTCTCACAGCAGAAATCTCTGTCCAAAGATACCTTGCAGATTATTCAGCATAAAAGTGCCTTTTATATTTACAGGATTTGTTCCTTCATCTAATGGTTGTTGGGAAGTTGCAAATACCAGTCAGAGGCATCATTGCTCCTATTTCCTAATCTGCAGAGCACGGCTAGCTTGGATCACCCCAGACAGACCCACATGGGGAAATGATTTGGGGTCCACTCGGCTCTGTTCTGTACTCTTTCTGGTAGGACTGGACTCATTCCCACATGAAGTTGCCATTCTCCCCAGCTATCTGCTCATATCATGTCTGAGCCCTGCTGTGTAGTAGGGAAGAGTGGTGCTACGGCAGCAGCTGGGAGACCTACCAGGACAGAGTCAGCTCCTCTCCACCCTGGACACCCCACTATGAGGGTCTGGGTCTGTCCCACCATGGTTACCAGCATACAGAGAGCTGCCAAGATTGCAGGTATCACGTGCACACCCACTTTTTGGTTTTCTGAGACAGTTAGATAAGGCACCGGCTTGGACATTGCTGTCTGGGTGGTAAGATACAGATTTATAAGAAATCACAATCTGCAATGCAACCCCTAGCTCCACAGGGACTCCTCAATCACTGTGTCCATCACCATCCATAGCAGATAGTTAAACAGAATGTTAGTGAGTGTGCTTCCATGTGTCTACTGATCTGTGCCCCTGTATCACACTGTTGGTTAGAGGGAATGCTGAAGTTTAAAATAATAGCCTTCATCAAAGCAAAAATTACTGGGTAAAAACAAGTTATTGAAAAAAGCTCCTTTAATATTCATCGCTATAAATATGAACTCCAGGTTGCTGAAGACATTCATGTATATGAGAGTGTGTCTGTGCCTAGGAGGAAGTTTGCTCATGTGTTTATTTATTTCCACATGCAGAGGCAGGAGTGTGCGAGTGCACTGTCCCCAGGGAGCTCGTGCAGCACTTGGGTTTGCTCTGAGCACAGAGAGATTGCTCCTTGCTGCAAGTTCGTGAATGCCAAGGACAGCAGCGGCCTCTCATTTCACAGTGTAGTTCCAGATTTAGATGTTCTTCCATACCATGTAATACAAACATGTTATTTTTTACCTTCTGTTGTTCACAGGCAATTTAGCGCATATTAAACTAATAAGAAAGGGAAGTCAAGAGGAAGAGTTTGATTTAACTCCTGTTAGTGACACATGGACCTCCTGTTCTCTTTATTTTGTTTAGATTTGTTTTGAAACATGAGACTTTACCATGTCATTACATTAAATAAAAGGACAAAATCAATCATAAAAATTCTGCTTAACCCCTGCATTTCTGAAATCCACTGTGCTTTTGTAAGAAAGATATATAGAAGAATGAGATAGAAGGTAAAAATTTTCTCTTCACTGGTTGCACTGCTTTTTCCTGGGAAAATTACTCCTTCCACCTAACTCTACCTAGGGGAAAAAAAAAAAAACAAAACCACAAAAAACTTCTTTATCTGCAGTACTTTGTAAAAACACCTACTTTTCCAAATGACTTAAAAATCATTTGAATGCTATAAGAAATTGTAAGGCTAATGCATTCATTTTGCTACATTAGTTGAATTTTGCAGTTTAGACACTAAAGCTACACTTGCCTTGATTTTATGCTATCTCTTGATGGCTGCTTAGGTTGCCTGCAGTCTTGCACTGGCTTTGCATAATACCAGGGGAACAAGCTATTTAAAGAAAATATCACTCTGTTGCCCAAATCCCATTTGTTTTCCATGTGTGCCTAAAGGCTAAAAGGCAAAGCAGCTGGTGTCATTCTGGTGTGCAAGGGGAAGAGCTCTGTCTATGAAATCTGAATCCCTTATGCAGCATGATGAAATGGAGTCCTCAATGTATGAAATTAGAAAAAAGTAGTTTCTAAAAATAAATCATACCCTTTATATTTTAAGATTGTTTGCATGCTTTGAAGTTTTTTCCCCAAATAGAGCAAGTGAATCTGTCGGTGTTTAAGAGCTGGACTGTGTTAGCTGTTATTTTAATCCTACCAGCTTCCTAGCTTCAGTGATTTGCAGGTGTGAATGTGGCTACCTTTCAGCCTATGATAACTAGCTGGTTAGCCAATGCATAAATCAGGACCCTGTTCCACAGATGAGGCATGTCTGAACGCTTGAGTGTCGGTTCTGGACTCTGCCGTTCTGTGGCATGTGTAAAACTGAGGGAAGAGATGCTCTTGGTAGGAGATTACCCATTTTAAGTAATGTACCATCCATCCTGTAAACATGGTTAATCCCTAACTATAATTATCTAGGGTGTAAATAAACACTGTGGGTTAATTAAGGCAGAGAAGCTGTGGGGGGGGAGGGGGAAGAAATTTTTTAAAAAAGAAAAAAATCTGATAATTAGCAGAACTGTGGTGCTCACCTGGAAGACCTTAGGCGGATGAGTAGCCTTTACCAGAGATTTTGCCCTGAAATCCTTTATTAGCCTAGTGCAACTTGCCCAAGTGAGTGTACTCTGTCACATGAGGATTGTATACATCTGTGTGTAATGCAAGGAAAGAAACAGTTTTACTTTTGCATAGGGAAGCCGTCTTTCAGC
>NW_010334879.1:15425-35766 GCF_000700745.2 Antrostomus carolinensis | reverse complement strand
CAGCAGGATCATGGTTTTTCCCTCTTCTGATCACCTGTATCACCATCAAAAGCAGTATGCAATATGTCCTGTTTAGTATCTTTCTTTTTTGTAAGTCCTTTTCCCCTTTGCATAGTCAAAAAAAAAAAACCAAAACAAAACAAAAAACCAACTGGCTGCATTTTGAATCCATCTCTTCTTTTTGGACAGTCCCATCTTCATCAATACATCATCAAGGACTCTCATTTGGATGATGCATTGTGCTAATTTGGACCGAGATACAATTACTTCAGTGACATATTGCTAAGGAAGCACTGCCAACTGGCAGGGACGGCTTTTGTGCTTCTCGCTAACTGTTACACCATTATTTAAGGGCAATGAATTATTTTTTGAAAGCTTGAGTACTGGTTTTTAGAAAGGGGAGAAAACGTATGACCACATGCACAGCAAAGCTGCTGCAAGCTTACCCAGCCTGTTATGTTTATAGTTTTAAATGCGTGATGGAAACTTTCTGCCTTTATTTTCACAAGTGAACAAGTATCTGCTGTTGCAACTGCTGGTTAACAGGCTCTTTTCTCCATATGAAGTGGATCCAATTATATGCTCTAGGCCATCCCAAGAGAAGCACAGAAGTAGGTAGCTCAAAGCAGGACTGTTTAATAAAGGAGAGACGTAGGACTGTTGAGAGAGTGTAAGCTTTTCTGTACTTAAATAGGCTCTACTGAAAGGGAGTTTGCCTTTCCTCCTCTTCTGAAAAAAGCAGTTGGAATGGTAGAGAGGAAGTACACAGTGACTTTAATTTTAGGGCTGGTCATTCCTTATTTTCCCTTATCTTTTCTCTTATCATTCTCTCTTGAATTTTATTTATTCTGTACTAAAATATGTACAGGGCATATTTTTGTTTCATCCAAAGCCCTGTGAAAAAAGTGGTGCTCTTCCCACTGATTTCAGTGACCTTTAGATCAAACTGCTAGTGCTGTCTCTGTGACAGTTTTGGCAATAAATTCAAAAATCTTGCAGACAAAACTAAGTTTTCTTGACATTTATATAAACTGACAAATTACCTTTAAAAATTTCTGGAGGAAAAGCTGCACACTATGAAGGCATTTCTTGGCGTTCCAGTTTTTTTTAATTATGTTTTGGGATTGTACTTTTGTCATCCTGGAGATCTATGTTCCCTGCTTAAATTCAGTTTACAGTATTAAATAAAACTGTATTATTCAATGATTATTTCTCCCACGATCCTTCTCTCCTCTATAATTGTCAGCCATTCCACTGTCTTCCACCCAACATACATTTTCCAGCTCAAGGACAGAATGTCTGCTCATGGTAACTGGGAAAATATAATAAAACAGTTGTTTACAACACATTACATTTTGATCCCCTGTCAGTTTTTAACTGCTTCATTAATGGCCCAACTAAATTCCCTCTTCCCTATCTTCCACACAACCTGTGAAATTTACCCTTCTTTTGTCAGCCTTATGATAAGCACTTCTTATATTAACCAGATTTTTGTCATATTCTGTACTGTTGTTCTTTCTTGCTTCCTTAGTTGCATTTTGCCTGACATAAAACTTACAAAGAAAATATTTTCTTTTTCTTCACTATGTCAGCCACAGCATCTCTTAATTGGTCTCATCCTTTTGATGTTATTTCTTCCTTTTCAGTGATCCACATGAAATCTTTTTCTCAGCACAGGGCAATGAGCATTTCGACAGGATAAACAGCTTGAGTGACTTCTGTGGGTCAAGGATTCAATATTATGCTTTTTTTGCAGTCAGAAATCATACATGGCTGCTTACTAATTGGTAGAAAGAGAAAGTACTGGGAATATTTGTGTCAATAAATACTTGCAGGAGTATTCTTGCTGGAAGTGTCAAAAACATTCTCTGTAATACAGCTAGTGGTAGGTACCTATCTTTTTGTCAAAACTTAGCAAGTTTTACTTTTATTTCTGACTTTGGCATGTTGGTTTGCTCTCTAATGGGCTCTTCTGAATCTCCTCTCTTTGTAAGCTCCTGGTGACTCTCCAGGACTGATTGCGTTAGTCAGATGGGATCATTTCTAGTCCCTAAATAGGAAGTTGTAACTTCACCTGGACAGGAGCGTGAATTTTACAATTTTATTCTAGCATGGAGATTCTGAACAAGTGTATTCACTTGAGTACTCATGGATGTTTACAGCTTGAATATTTGAGTAAATACATTTCTATGCAGAACTCAAGCATTTCTTGAGAATCTCAAATGTATATTTGGTCTTATTTTTTGTCAACATGTCTCCTTTTCTGTCTTAAATCTTACAGATAAGAGAGTTATGTGATGATCTTCTTCAATTTTTCCTCAAATTTTCTTCCTTTTTTTTTTTCTTTCCACTGAAGGGGCTTTTTACTTTTCATTCATGAAAATGATTCACTGTTCATTTATTCCAGTATGCTCTTGCTGAGACTCTGCAGGTCACTTCATAGCCTGCTGTGTCAGTAGTTAACTGAGATTTTTTTGGTCTCTTTTTCTCTAAAGCAACTATTTCCTCCGAATTGATAGAATAATCCAGTGTAGTTTAAAGCCATATTACTTCTTCTAGTAACACTTTATAGTTTACTGGTTTAACTTCATGTGCTCAGTAGCATTAGTAGTGTGCTTCATGTTAATGACTCATCTTTTGGCTTTCCACATGCTCTCTCCTATGCTCTCTCTCTCCCTGTATGCCATGGGGTGGCTCCGATTTTGTTAAACAAGCAAACCTTCATGTTCATCTTGGTTTTCTGTGTCAAAGTCATGGAAATTATGGATCCTAGTTCGTCACAGTGTGCTTCACCGGGGTTATATTTAGAACTTCCTCCTAGTCCCATTAGGAAGTGATTAAATATCAATGTGGAAACAGGGTACATTGATCAACAGGTGAAGAAGCCCCATGGTGCCTTTCTGGCAGATTATCAAAAGGTCTTTCTAGGAGTTAAAATCCATTGTCTCAGTGTGTAATTTTTTTTTTTTTTTAACCTACAGTCTAGTATGCAGCCACTTCACCTCCTCCCTTCCTCACTGTGGGTAACAAATGAAAAATTTTAAAGGCTGCTGAATACTGTGCATTTTCACAGTAGGTCAGGTGTTTAGCACAGGTGTTTCTGAAATAGCATCACATTGGTAAAGGGCACTGTGCTTGATGGCTTTACAATTTCCACCTCTATCCCTTGTGAAGTAGGAGCTCTCCATATGTAACATAGGTTTCAATTTAAGTTTATAAAAATGATGATTACCTTAAGAGTAGAAAGGGTAGTTTTGGATCTTATTCACAAAACAGAGCTTCAGCTGGTGAAGCTGTCAGAGGTATGGCAGACCAAATAAAACTCTGGGTCTGAAAATTTACCCTGGTGAATTTAGCCCTTTTAGGTTCTGGAAATCAGTCACACTGAGTTGCAGATTCCTTTTAATTCTATTCAGTATTCCTAAAGTTTTGTTAAGTTATTTCAGTCAAGGACACACTGTCAACCCATTATTTTCTTCTATTCACTATTTACTAAACATGTTGTAAATATATTACGTTTTCTTGTATTTCTATTCAAATTTTCAAAGTTTTTAAAAGAAGAAAAAAATCCATACTGTATAACAAACACAACAGTTCTAGTGCAAATGATTACTTGTGCTAAAAGTCAGGAAACCTGCAAGATAAATGAACGTTTTTACATAGCTATCAGGGAATTCACACAAGACTGCAATATAATTCAGTACAACACAGCAAACAATGAATAATATAGCTCCAGAAATAACAGCAATCAGAAGTCAGTGCTTTAATTTATGAATGTATTTGCACATTAATTTTGTATTTGCATAGTCAAGGGTGGATGCTTTGTTTTTCTTTCTATTGGCAATATTCTATTGTTAGTTTCATTACTATTATTATTAGTTTTTGTTATTTTTTTATTTTGCATTATGATAGAACTGCAAAGTCAAATAATAAACAAGGCTCTTCTGTTCAAACTGCTTTGCTAATATATGAAAAAGAGATAGCAACTATCCTGAATATGTTATAGGATGCAAAGAAAGGAGCATGGAGTAAGGCTGGGTAAATGTGGGACTAAAATGAATACATTTCACATAATAGTATGTCAGATAATACAGTGCCATACTGTACATTTGTGCCTAGAGTTTAAAAGAAAATAGACAAAAATACAACATTTCCGCTTTGCCAGTGATGTGATAGGGCAGGACTTTTTGGTGTTTCACCAGTAGCTCTAGCTGCAAAGGAATTTAGATACAGTGGGCTAGTCCCACATACACATAGGAAAATGTAAGCACGTTACTCTTTCATTCAGAAGGGAGGGATCTGAAGATCTCATGACTCTAGGGTGCTATCAGAGTGCCCAGTGCATTCTTGGTCAAAGATAACTGTAAGGGCAGAAGCAGAAGAAACACATACATACCGAACTCTTAGTTAGCAGATAGGCAACAATCTCTCAGATAAACTCTAGACATATATATATATATATTTTTTTTTTTTTTCCCCCAAGTTATCCTTAATTGTTTTCCTGCTCTAGACATATATATATATATATTTTTTTTTCCCCCCAAGTTATCCTTAATTGTTTTCCTTGCAGAACTTTGGACCCAAGACATCCATGATATGATATGCTTGTATCTATAGCAATCTGTTCAAGTCTGTGATGTTACACTGTGCAGATCCTGCACATATTTGCACCATAGTCAAGAATTCTAAGTCTATTAGCTTGCTTTTGGCAGAGAATATAGTGTGGAAGCTGCTGCTTTGGGGCTTTTTTTTTTTTTTTTTTCTTAATGCACAAGATTGAATTTAAAAATGGTCCTGCTACTTCATATTTCACAGTCCCGGCCACCACCTGTAGCCTTCTTTAGGTAATTTTAGATTTCCCTCTGCTTTTAACACTCGTTCTAGCATTTGAGCCAATACCTACTTTGTCTTTGTGACGCTGTCACTCCACTGACCTTGTGCCTATCTCTTTTATGAAAAATAAGCAATAATTAAAGTCACGTTCAAAATGAGATCCTGATGTAGGGATCCTCTGCTGAATGTTATCTCATATTTCAGCAGCTCTGCTGGCTCCAGCACTGGAATAATTTACATTCTCCACTGGCTGGGATGCATGCTTTTTTTAAAGTGTTCTTCTAAGCTTGTCCTTCAATATGTGCTCAACCAGTTCATTCAGGCTCACTTTCTGAGAATGTGCTTGGCAGACGAGGTACAGGGAGCAGAGCGATGCTCTTATGAGTGGACACATGCTGTTCAATTCCATCTTGAGAAGGTATCTTTGCTTTGTCACACACAGTAAAGCTACCAAACGTGGAACATTTTGAGGAATGCTGTGTGACTTTGTAGGAGAAGTTGTACAGCTACAGAGATATGATTTTTCATAAAACTAAAAAAAAATTGCTTTTCTTTATGTTTTAATGTTAATTCAAAATACATTTCTTTTTCTTCCTTCCTGCCTACTTGATGAATCATCTTTCTTTTTGTTGACAGTGCTCTAGACTTTACACCGTTGAGGTGAAAGAATATATTGTGGAAATAAATACCTTATAGAATCAATGAAAGCAAGAAATACCAAATTCAAGTAGTCGTGCAGCTTCAGAGAAAAACAGGACAACTGTGCTGTAGGTACTGACATTATTAAAGTCACTTGTTATGTAGGGCAAGAGGATAGGTCTGATTCTCACACTGAGGTTATTAGGAGATAAAATTTATATTGATACTTTAATGTTTATATTGATATTGTACAGATACATATCTGTAGGGAAGATGGAGACACTATCTAATGTACTTTTAGCTAATCTACAGTATATTGCAGTCCCTGCTGTGACCATGGAATTACTTTGTTTGCATGGGAATATCAAATCTTACAGCAAAGCACCCTGAGGATAGACACAGCTTTATGGACAAGGCAGGGCTTTCCCAGCAATTGCAAAACTGGAGCCCATGAGAAGAACCAGCCTCAGTGGCAAGAGCATGGTTTTACCAGTGTTGCTGGTCACCAATGCAAGGGGAGCTTGTTTAGGTGGGACCATTGCACTGGAGAGGTAGGGGTCACGACTTTTATTTTTGCAGGCAGAAGTTTCTAGGTTAAAAATGGTCTAAGGAGTCTTAAAGTTAATTTAGGTGGGGTTTAGCTTTGCTTTAAGTCCTGTGTGTTGGCAGTGCGATGTAGGAAGTTTCAAGGGGAATAAGAATCAAACTTCATATGGAAGTTCATTCTTATTTGGACAAAATGCTTCATGGTGCTGTTTCTTTAGAAACTCCAAAGGAGGGTACATAATCTATACCTCTCTAAGACACGTTTACCTTATTCCTGGCTGTGTGGGTATTCTCCTCTTTGTCACAGTATTGAGGCTGTAGTATTGAAGGGAGCATTCCTTGTACAAATAACCTCTGAGTGGATGGAGTTCACTAATGTCCCTGGGAGGGGTTCCCACTGTGGAGTATGTCCAATGAAGAGCAGAGAACTGGCTTTGGTGAACTGTGAATACAAATAGCCTCTGAAGTAATTTTTAATGATACAAGTAATGACAAAATCTTTTGCTTATCTTAGATGTCTTCCTGGATGAAATCAAAACCATCCATGTAAATCAGTAGTAGCCTGGACAACAGATGCAGTGTTACACAAATGGTCATCACCTGATGAAAGCAGACATGACCAGGACATTATTTGACCCCTGACCATGCCAGAACAGTGCCAGCTACTTCAAAGTCTATGAAGAAGTAGCCCATAAACACACTGGTGCAGTTCTGAAAATCTTCAGCTTCATTTGACCAAGATCTTTTTTTAATGAACTCCATAGATAAGTTTTTACTAATCATGAAAGTATGATAAAGGGTAGTGAAAGGATATAAGGCATTTACTTACCCATAATTTTACTCCTCACCTTCCAACTTCCACATCAGCTTAGTCCTCATTTCTCCCATTTTTTGTGTCAGTCCCAGAAGCAGTGTATGTGCAAATGTGCCTATTTCATAACTTAAGTTCCCATCTTGTGGAAATTCAATCCAGTCACACAACTGGGAACATATCCAGTGTTTTTCTTCTGGCAGAGCTCCAGGCATGTCTGCATCATGCAGAAGAGGTGCTAGCTGCATGTTTTGCTGGCAATGCAAGGTTCATTGAGTTTGAAATATGGATGAGTATCTTCAAGGGAACATGTTTACCTTTACATATTCAGTACGTCTTATTTGTGTCTCCAGTACCTATATTTATTTAGTTTTAATAAACTGATTATAGGAATAGGAAGTCCTTATTCCCCTGAGAAATTAAAACTTTCTATGAAAGTGAAGTTTTCAAAACGTTGCCTTCATGTGCATGAATTGTCTCAGGTTTTCCATTCCTGCAGAAACTTTCCTTGCAATTTTGTAAAATATTTTCTCATTAAGTCACTTTAAACAAAAACAAAACAAGTACAATGAGAAAATCACAGTAATACACAATAGTTCAGTATTGATCTGTTTAAATGATTATGCTCAGTCCTACCTGGAAAATGGAATTTGGGTTGACAGGTACATTGCCTCTTACTCAGTTATGTACCTTCCCTAGTGAGTTGTTCCAGATCAAGGACATGCCTGGAAGACACTGATCTGTGGTCTGGGCTTCTTTTCAGTGGAAATGAGAGCATGATGGCTGTTGCATGCAAAAATCTCTCTGTAGTGGAGTGAGGATGTTCAAGGGCACAGACCTGTATTTAATATCTTGGAAGTGTTTCTAGGTCCATTGATTTAAACATAGACATGATCTCCTCTCAGCCTCAACTGAAATTTTTGAAAATGTTACTGCTAGTGACTCACTGGGACTACAATGAATCTTGTGGTTTTTAACTGTCTCATGATGTCCTTTATGAAGTTTGATTGCTCACAAGTGTTGGCTGGACCTCATACAAAAGTCCACCAAAACAAGTGAGCTTTATAATCATACCCCAAAGTACCAGAGTTGTCATCTTCTATATTTCCATTGCTTCCTAGCAAAATGAAAATTAGGGATAATGAGGGATACTACAGTTTTGATCACAGCTTCACTTATAATTCTTTCTCAGAGTACTTTGGGTGCAATCTTTCAAGTACAAAATATCATGTGCTTAAAACTCTTACTGTTCTTTTCTTAATTTTAGACAAGTTTAACAGTTCAGTGCCTCACTTGTATTTTGGCATGTCTTACTGGATTTCTTCTGGGAGTTTATGACTATATGTGAATATAATGACCCAAGACATCCTTTAAAATAAGTGCATGATATAAATTGATGTAGCCAATATCTCTAAGTTACTAAGAGTAGGACAACCTTCTTTACAGTGATCAGAATTTCTGTCTTAATCAAGATACCAACATGGACTGGGAGATAAGCATGCAAGTAGGCTGATGTGAAAATTCTCAGATTCTGTGGAAGTGTAAATACTCCACAAATTTCTGGTGAAGCAGTGGCAGAGTGGAGTCAAAAGCTGTTAAGCTGTTGAAAGTAAAACTTCTATAACTCCTCATAAATGGTTGTGGTAAGAGTTGGAGAATCTTTGTCTTTACCTTTGGGCAACTTATCCTAAAAACTAACTTTGGAAAAATTTATTCACAAGCAAGAGAGAAAACCAATATCAAAATACTACAGATTCTTTCCTCAGTCAGCCCTTGAACTCTGTTATCAACCCTAATAACTTTAATATTTCTAATACTAACACATCAATACCACTCTAATTACTTTTTTTTTATCAGAGAGTTTGTACCTGCATTGTGTTACCTTGGATCAATCAAGCTTTCTCAGGAACACGCATTTGAAGAGAAGCAAGTGTACACCTGGAATCTTAGCAAATACCACAACTAGGGCTGTACATTTGCATCTCCTGGTGATGGTCTATCATAGTGTAAAATGCTCGGGGACCAAATTCCAGTCATTAACAGTTATATGGGAGGAAATCCTGTATTGCATCATTTAAGTCTGAGAAACAATTTTTGGAGGAGTGTTCACAGCATTCCCAGCCAAAGGTATAGTGGGTTCCACTTGGGACTTAAGAAACCCTAAAAAACCACCTTTATTTATTCTTCTATTGATGACAATTAGATTGAATAAAGATTTAATATTTTCTAGCCTAATAATGAAAATGAGTGGAGCGACTAGTTGTCAGGTAACATTTTCAGCTGGCCAGGAGTCTTGTTTGTGGCTGCTAAGCACTCACACATCACTTCAGGCACTTGTCGCTCAGCAACTCAGGCATCAAACAGCAATATCTGGTCTCAGTTACCTGAATTATGATAGCTTAGACTGATGCCAGTCTGGATCCCTGTTTACATGTCTAGATTAGTATTAATGCCTACAATTAAATACTCAGGTTTGATCATGCAGCCTTTGGACCACAAATGTAAGAGATACTAGACAATTTGCTGTATGATTTTATCAGGTGGGGTACTTAATTTCTGTCCTATCTACTGAAGTTCTCTAAAAAGCTATGATACAGCACAACCCACCCAAAAGCAACATTGGTAAGCCTGTTCAGAAATTGAGGGTTTAGAAATAACAGCAAGACTTCAACAGGCATTTGATCAGACTCTGAGTTTGGCTTCAGAAGTCAGTGGAATATTTCGTTGACCTTGGTGGTCTTTGAATCAAGCTCTGTAAGGCACCATGCAAAAAAGGAGAGAGGTGACCTATTATTTCATAAGAGTGCTTTTGACTTTTTCTCTTCTCTGGATCCTCTTTTAAGGCTTCACCTATTCCGACTAAACCAGTTGGCACCTGACATTTGGATAATGGCTCAGCTGAAGCACACACATGTAGCAGGCTGAGTTTACCCTTTGACTTCTGTCTTCCATTTCTGATACGATACATGGCATCTGGGTTGCCTTACAGTGTGGCTTTTGAAGCTAAAACTTCACTTGTGTGCCACTGAGAGATGCAGAGGTGATCACAGATTAGATGAACCCTTTCCTGCCAAACATTTGGTATTCTTGATTAATTACAAAGATGGAAAAGCACTTTAAAGACTTGCTTTGATCCTGTCTCTCCCTCATCTTTATCTTGCCTTGTGTATTTTATCAGTTGCCCAAATGCAGGAACATCCTTTAGCTTTCATCTACCCAGGACTGTCTTTGAAAGGCACAAAGTATTTTGACAGACAAAGATAACTTTTTCCCCACCTCTGTTCTCTAAAAAGGCAGTCAGGTCCCACACTTCGTTTACTCTTTTGACATTTCTCCAGTTCAGTTATTATCACCTACCATGGTAATGCCTTGATTACCTTGACAAGACATCATTGTATTAAAGCAACTGCTTTGCAGAGCAAAGATAACAATAGCAGGGCAGACACTGTGTAGAGAGGTTGTTCACCAGTTAAGTGGTTTAAGCTGACAAAGTCTTTTATTAAAGAATCTGAAGTAGTCCATAATGTAATGATTAAAAAGCAAGTTGGATTGGTGTTTAAACTTCTATGTTATGACTTGTTCATGGTGCTTTAAATGGAAAGCATCCCTTGTTCCGTGTCTGATCAGTTTCTGATTACCCCTAATGCTTCATCATAATAAATGTAGTGCTAATTTGCTGAGATATTTCAAGTATTAATTCCTCCCTGTAGTTGCTTAGACATGAAATGCTGTCTTTTTGGTGTACAAGCTTGCCAAGTTCTACCCACAAATAATTTTAAAAAGTAATTAAAGCAAAAAGGCTCAACCATTTTTTGCTGAAAGACTTGTTAAATTATAATCATATCTATAGTTTCTATAAAATCTATAAATTTATATAAAATCTATATAATCTGTAAAATTACATGGATATCAGGTTTGTTTTTTTTCCTCTGGTGTTTTTCTATTCTGTTTTGCCTAAATGAGTGTGTAGGGGCATATACTGACAATATTTGAATCTGACCCACTCAATTACTTTATTGTTTACAGTGTCCATCCACTGAAACTAACATACATGTTTCAAATCATGATGTCGCTAAATCAGTTAGATTTTCTTGCTAATCTACCCACAGAAACAGTAAATATTAAAAAGAATGCAGGAGATGCCAAATATAGTCTCACTAGTTTACATATTTATTTTGCCCGATTTTAAATAAATTAATTATTCAATGATGACTTTGAAAACTAAGTCATCTCTGATGATTTGATCTGTGACCCTGCTGGCCTCTCTAAATAATTACTTTTAAATAGAAATTATCAAGGTTTTTTTGCCAAACTACAATGTGACAAAGCCTTGACAAAGCATACTCACTCTGTTGTTCCATGTCATACACAGACAAGGTAGTATTGTTATATTTTCTTTGATCTTCCGTAGTAATGTAAATTTAAGAAGGTACTATTAAATAGCCAAATCATGTTGTGTCTTTGCACAATTGAGTGAAGTAGTTTCATTAGGAAAAATGGGTTGAGATTACAAAACAATCGGGATTTAGATGCATGATTTAGATACATATCTTGCATTAAAGTTAATGAGAATGCTAATGAGGCTTCTACATAATTTTTAATATCTCAGCATAAAGATATAACTTGAGGCTTTTTAGAAGTAAATTATTATTGATATACCTTATCCTTCATACTGAAATTAATTTAATAACTGGATAAATATGGTATCCAAATGTATTTCCTATGTAGTATTTTTTTGCTTTACAATACACAAGCAGACAATATCACTGCAGCAAGAGAAATAGGCTAAAAATAACTCACAAACCATAGGACCATTAATCTCGTTTTCCACCTCTTCAATAACAAAACCTGAGCTTATTTTGACAAGAGGAAATGTAGGCTCTCTAGATTAAATGTTCAATCATATGTAGTCTCAGGGATGTTATTCATAGACTATTAAACATATATATGCATTATATTTAAAGACTTAAGTTTGTCAGTTTTTAATAGCTTCCTTGTAACTTTGGATACTGATACAATTAACCGTTCTTCAAGGGTAGAAACAGATTCTGAGGTTCATATGTGTTTTAGCAAGAGTTGTATCTATAAATTTCAGATTAAGATAGGTTTTGCCTGTTGCTGGTACCAATTGTTGTGTGATTACTTTAAAGGACTTGATAGGAAGACCAGATAATAAACTGGGATGTCCAAGTTGATATTATGACTACATGTGCTGTTAATTTTAGGTGTAAAAATGTTACTGCTTTCTGCCTGTTGGTCTGATCAAGTTCCCTTTGAAGCCCATGCCTGTATTTGTGCTGTAAGTTCTTGTTCCTGATGGAGAAAGATGTTATTCCAGTATGCGCTTTCCAGCCCAAACTGCCATATCTTGCTTTCAAAATAGAGTGACTAATAATGGTTAAGAGGTTACAGAGACATGATATCCTTCAATTTTTTGAGATCAAACTGGGGACAAAGGTCCCCATCTATTCTGTGTAGTGATGTAGCAAGCCCTGAGCTCTATTAGCATTAAGCAAAGCTCATATTGTAGCTTTTTTTCCCCCACAGACAGTGAATAATGAATTATTTGGAAAAAAAAAAAAAAAAATTATTCTAAGGCTAAAGTGACCAGCCCAGATATTATGGTCTAGAATACGTCCCACTGGTTTGGGTTGGAAGAGACCTTAAAGATCATCCACTTCCAACCCCCCTGCCATCAGCAGGGACACCTTCCACTAGACCAGGTTGCTCAAAGCCTCATCCAGCCTGGCCTTCAACACTTCCAGGAAGGGGGCATTAGGTTGCTTCACCTCTTTCTAGTTAGGGAGTAAAAGTTTGATTCCTGTGCTGGTGTGATGTCAGTAGAAAAATATTGATTTAATTCTGGTTATACCAGAGACACTGGAACATGAAGCAGAAGTGAACTAAGCCTTATTTTTTTGATAAGTGGGTTTCTTGTTCACATCAGAGGCAGAAAAATTAAAACTGATATCGTAGCATTCTTTAAATGTCTTTTTATTAACTTTATGCAAAACCATTTGGAATTTCTATTTTAAATAACTTTTTTTTAAAAAATTCTTTTTACTGTGGTCAGATAAAAAGTGAAAAAGTCATAATCCCAATGAGACATTCAAATTCATGGAAAAAGCATTCTTTTTCCTGCTGTCCACTTTTCATTTTCTTTCACTGATTTTTTTTTTTTTTTTTTTTTTAATGAAAAGGAGCACACAGTCCTCTGGTCCATTTTATTCTAATGGATATTGATTCTGGTTCAAATCCTAAAAATATTTATTTAACCATTCAGTATTAAGCACAGCAGAAAACACCTAGCTAAAGAAAAAAAATAGTGTGTAAAATGTCCCTTGCAAGCGTGATTTAAATGAGGAGAGACACATTTTTCAGAAAAATGAAATTTCTATTATTGGCTATTGATATCATGGTATTATTACTTTTGCTATACTTTCATTTCGACAGTTTCAAAAGAATTCTGTAGCTTATAAAAATGCAAATATGTAAATGTCTTAAGTTATTTGTAAATCATTCCACTTTGTAAGAGCTACAGTGGATGGCAAAAAATATTTTAAATGAATACATTATTTGGGAGATGAAACAGTTTAGGAAAAGCATAAAAATGAATTTCTAAACAGAGTTCAAACTGCTCCACCTGATATAATTTCATATGGTTGTCATTTCTGCTTTTATTGCTCAGTGAGTGGTGAGACATTGTGTGACTACAGAAGTTTTATCTTCCTGAGGGATTTCTTAAGAAGGCTGTTTTACATAGTTTTATGAAGTGCCAGTTATTTTCCAGTTAAATAAAGTTTACAATGAGCTTCCTTAGGAAGCCTCCACTAGTCCCTTTCATTCCCTCAAAACTTCAAAGATAGGTTCAAATCTTACCTGAATAGTCACTCAATTCTTTGCTTTTTCTTTGCTCTATGATGTCTATACAGACGTGAATTTGGAAACACAAAACCTGTTGTTAGGAAGAAATGAGGGCTGAGGTGCAAAGCACCATCAAAGGAGGCACGTGGTGGGGCAAAAGCCTGCCATATGCCCTCTGATTCTCTAGCAGGCCCCGTTAAGAAAGAATTTAAGTAGGTATCCTGTTTTGCCTAAACTCCAGAAAAATATATTGTATAATATGTGCTTTTATGTATTCCTTTTATCAGTTTTCTCAGTTTGTGTCACAATATTAATGCTTTCTTAATGCTGTTTTCGAGTCTGAGTTAGACTTTTTTTCTTTTTCCTGAGAGTTAGTAGCTTAATAGAGTCTTTGTGATTAGAACATGCCTCCTGAGTAAACTATATTTGCAGTCTCTGGTTAATTTTGAATTTTTAGGAAAAATACATCTGTGTTTTTCCTAAGAGTTACATTGTAGTTCTGTGCATTGACTGCTAAATCCAAATGTGTTGCAGTACAATAGAAGACATAAACATTATTTTATAGGAAAAAATGCACTCCGATGATGGTTGTTTTTCTCTTTAGCGTTATTTGTTTTGGGATTGAACAACCTCTTAGTTTAGAGTATATAGTTCCTGCAGACCGTAACACCTGCATCCCCATCATGCCAGCTGCTCTTATTCTTTCCGTGTCACTATGCAGTCCATGGAACTTCCTGTACATCAACTTTTTAACTTTTTCCTTTGACCCAGTGTTTTCTTACTTTAGAAGTTGACTGAGGAATTATATGGCTAAATCAAAATATTTATAATAACAGATAATAAAATATCCACAAAAAAGTTAAGATGGAAAAAAATATTTTTATTTTTATTTTTGTCTTGGTTATTAACAGCATTTTTGCAAGTGTTTTGGGTATTTTCAGTGACGGAAAATCCTATTATTTTCCAGTTTATTTATTTCCACATCTACAGGAGGGTCTGGATCAAGTGAAGGCTGGTTAAGATGCTGTATTGCACAAAGGGGGTGGGGATAAATTGTCACATTTCTTTTTCCTGTGTCCTACGTGATCCTTTTGGGACCATCTCTCTGGGACTTAAGTCCTTAAGTTCTAAGCAGACAATGCTCAGCAAGAATTTAACTGGCTTTTAGATCCAGCCTGATTTGTAAGGCATTGTGAAATCCAACAGGCTGGAAGTCACTGTAAATGTGCCTGTTTTCTGTTCACATAACTTGTGTTACCCCATAGACTACTAAAATATAAAGATGCCACTGAGAGTAATCAAGCATAGCATCTTCTCCTCATATTTTAATATCAACTAGTTTATCAGCTGATAAGAAAAAAGATGCATGTCATGTAATCAAGGAAAATGAGATAAATATTAGCATATTAAATCACCTCTATACATAAACATTATTCTGAGTATTCAGCATTTCAAGGTGAGAATATCCTTTGTGAAGAGAAGCAAGCTTTTATGTATATAAAAGAAAATTAACTTAGCAAGTAATTTTCTATATTCCCTTTGCAATTATCTTTGATATTTATCTTTGAGTGAGAATATTCTCTTTCAGAATTTAACTTTTTTTTCTACCATTCTGTCCTTGGATTAAAATGCTCTTTATGGCATCCCATTTGTTGCCATGGAAATGAATGTAATGATAGACTCAATGTTGTGGATTCACTGAAAGAAAAAGTATGGGGGAAGAGTTGGGGGGAAAAGGCAAATATTGAATTTGAAGAGATTTCTTTTGGCATTAGTGATTGTGAGAAAAGTGGATATTGACTGAAAGGAGAATGGCTTAAAATCTAATGTGCACACAATGTTTTGAATCTGTAAGAATATTTTTTTTCCATAAGAAAGCTGCATTGTGCAACTTTGACGACCTAGGACAGTGATGTTTCATTGTAGCTTGGAAGGAGGCCTCTGATTACTTTTGAAGAGCTGTGTCCTTGAGGAGAACTGTGTCATTTCTGTACTTACTCATCAGGAGTGGGACTGTGTCAGCCAGATGTTTTCCTGCCCAACTGCTCTGCAGAGATTCAGAGTGATGACGGACTTCCTTTTTGTTGTATTTTGGGCATTTGGCTAGAGATGCACACATCGCTACAGAATCATGCCAGTCTGCTGCATCTCCGCACATCTAGAGTTTGGGAAGGTGCCACAGGCTTACAGCTGTGTCGAATACAAGAGTTGGGCATGTCTTGACATCTTCTTTGCTGATGATTAGCCTATACTGATTAGATGTTACTGAGTCATCAGGCAGGAAGGAAAAAGTTCATGCTTTGGTTTTTTTTGTGATGAGTAACGGTCTATGCCATGGAATCTGCTGAAACCAGTCCCTCGTGCTTGTGCAAAAACTGCTTAAAAAGAAATGTTAGCTTGTTGCTCTGGAGCTGCTTAGTGCCTCCAAGTCTAAAGAAACTTTCAGATTTTCCTGCTCAGCTGAGTGAAACTTGGGGTCTGTATATTTTTCTCCGGTTTACCGTGCAAATACATAATGCAACTGTAATTGTTGCCTTGGGCTGCTTTAGGATTATATCACTTACCCAGTCCTTATGAAGGAAGATGGGCTTTCTTGTAGCTTGCAAGAGGCTGCACTTTTTCCAGTCACATGAGGATATTTCCCTTCAGCAATAAATGAATAATGGGAATCTAATAAGAAAGGGATATGCCAGTTTCTCCTCTCTGACTAGCTATGATCTTTGGGAATGTTAATAACTGTGGTAATATCCTTGACTCACTTTTCAGGAACGAAATGAGATTGTCTTTCTGACGTCCCTTATACACCCTCAGTATTATGATCAGTGTTCTTTTTGGAGCTGCAAAGAAGAGAGATATCTCCCTCACTACCTCACTTGGTAATGTAGTTTCTCCTTCTCTACAAGCTCCAGAACACGCAAACAAACTGGTTGGGTTTTGAGACCCAAAGCTGGAGCATCTTGCTGTGGTGTAATAAAGTTTCCCATAACAGAGAAATATTCTAAAACATTGATTTTTCCATGCAAGTTTGTGATTACTTTAAATTCAGTTTAGCACTAATTCTTTAAAGGAACTCTAATCTTCTTGAATTAACAGGGATCCTTTGGGACTTCATGGACATATTATCAATGATCTGTCAGCCCTAACAATAAATGTGAAGTCATCTTTTGATGGCTACAGGCTTTGGATAAGTCTATAACAGACTTGTTCTATACTTGAGTATCCTCTGCTGAGGTAAAAACCTCACTTGTCCATCTGTATTCTGTTTTAACAGAATTTTTATCTATTCCTCCTTGAAAGGGACAGCTTTTACCTAGATTTTTTTTTATCATCAAACTACATAATCTTCTGTCATTCAGTCTTAGTTGTTATCGTGTCATTATGATGATCTTTGATAGAATAGCTGAAGCATATTTTAGTCAAGGCAAAACATATTTAGCATATTTAGTCTTCAGCTATGCAAATTTAGTTCAGTTTGGTGCTACCAGATGGAAATGCCACAGAGGGCAATCTCATAGAAGCAAGGGTCAATCCTCTGTCATTGTTTTCCCTATTTAATCAAAGGGACCTTAAAGTAGCTTTCCTTGCATGTTCAGCTACTAGTGATATATATTTCACAAATATTAATCTAACTTTTCCTGTGAACCTCAAGGAAAGAATTTCAACACTCTCCTTATTCTGTTTCAGTGCTGAGCTGCTCTTATTCACATCTTCCATGATGTTCTTTATAATGCAGACTATTATTTTTCTCTTTATAGTTTTTTTTTATTTATTTAAGGAATATTGTACAGCCTACACTCAACTTCCTGTCTTCAGACTAACCACTAACAGCTCTTTCCGTCTTCCCTCATAGGTAATATTTTCAAGTCATAGAATGATTTTTATTGTTCACCTCTGGATTCCTTCTAATTTGTGTATGTGTCTTGTATGTTGTAGTGTCCCACATTACTTTAGCCAAGGTTTTACCAAAGCCGAAATGACTGAAAGGTTCTTTCTCCTGCCCTACAGGCTATCCTTCCAATAGAAAATATCTACATTTCAGCAACATTGCTTCTTTTATTTATTTTTTTTTTTGACACCGCCCCCCCCCCCAATAACATGGTACTACTGATTCATTTTCAGATTTTCAGCTTGTAACACGTTATCTTGACCAGATCCTTCCAAAGAGCAGCTGTTTTGATGTCTGTTCCAGTCCTTATTTTATTAGCCTTGTTATGGTCTGCATTGGGCAATATAGTCACTTTGTCCAGCACAGTGTAACCATTTTGGGAGGAGTCCCACTTGTGTGTGCATTACAGGTAGCATCACTTAATCTGAAGCCTGTTGTGCGGTGTCCTTAGAAATGAGAGAAGAAGGAAGAAGGGTTGCTGAGAGCAGGTGATTTGACATCCATGATTAAACCTTGAATATCCCATTCCCTATAGTTCCATGGCTGTCAAGCCCATGCAGAATTTCAGTTCCACACTTTCGTAGTGGTGATTAAATATATCCAAAATGACACGTGCTCCCTCTTTGTAAAGGTAAATGTCATCTGAGATGTATAGGCCACAAGACTTTTATAGTCTACAGTTTTATATCTACAAAAGTGTGCTTTGATCAAGTTAATGATCTGCATTTTTATGGATTAGACAGCCCTAATTAATTATTGATGCCTTGTATTGAATGTTTTATGACAAATCAGTAAAGCAAAA
Organism: Antrostomus carolinensis; assembly: GCF_000700745.2. NCBI lineage: Eukaryota > Metazoa > Chordata > Aves > Caprimulgiformes > Caprimulgidae > Antrostomus > Antrostomus carolinensis. Next base: position 17,385 of record NW_010334879.1, on the reverse strand, counting down.
GCTTTGCATGTGGATATTAAAAACATTTTGATGTGTTTTTTTGACCAGAGTTGTGTCAAGTGGAATAAATTTTCTTGAAGACATGGTGTTCTAGTAAACTACAGATATCAATTATATTTGAAAACACTAACAATAATTAAGCTTAAAATAAAATACTTTTAAGGATATACTTTTAGCACATAAAATTATATTTTAATACTGCAGCCTATGGACTTTTTTTTTAAACACAATACAATTTGTGAGACAACTCATAACCATGTCCATCTGGACTGGTGTTTTGTCACACGTGTAATTTTCCATTTCTGGTAAAGTATTATGTGAAAAACAGACATTCAGGAAAGGAAACTCAGAGGACATATACAACCAAAGACTGCATAAAAAGTTTTGAGTTAGCTTCAACTTTGGTGAAAGAAATTCTTCCCTTTTCTCATAAAGTAAAGCTTCATGGGAAAATGGGAATTGACAGTTGCACACGCTCACTTCTGATGTGATTTATATAGTCATATATAACTCCTAATGAGATAAGGAAAACAGATTGTTTCCTTGCATTGAGGATCCTGCACTGATCACCTTACATTTGATGAAATCAGATGCAACTCCATATTATGCTACATGATGTGATCTCAAATGATTAATGCATTTTAGTGAAAAGAAGGGTGGCTTGGCTTCTGCTGGTGAAGTGGATGGTTATACTGACAATGCTTTGCTTCACTTTGCTTTTTCTTCCTCTTGTAACAGGCTAACACTGTCCACTTTGTCATTGAATAACCCCTCAAAACCATTCCCTTCAATGGGTAGGAGACAACTGAATGTCATTTACCTTTTAAAATCATTCTTATGCTTTTGATTGTCTATAGTCACTGAAAAAAAACCCATGAAAATGTTGTTTGCATGTGAACTTGATTCAACATATTTGTTTAGCTTTAAAAGGCATAAGAGCAAAGCATAAACAGAGTTCTTCATCTGCCTTTTAGAAAGCAAAGGCAGATGTCCTCTAATTGCTGTAGTCTTTTGACTAATTACCTCTTATAACTACAGTTAAGCTGCAATTGATTCTGTAATAATTGGGTGTTATCAAAGATGATGCATATCAGAAAGCAAATCTTTGGTGGGAAAAGATTGCCCAGTCAGGTCCACTGCAATTATTCAAGGACAGACAGTTTTGAAAAACAAAGCAAATAAGGAGGTCAGGGTGAGCAATTATTTTGGTTTAGAATAACCCTTCTCTGGAACGTTATTACTTGCTTTATGCCATCCACAGCTCTGATCAGTGTCAGGAAACAGCCAACAAATTTATGCTTATGATTCCTGTGGTCAACCAAAGACATGTGTGAAGCTGTTAAAGTGAGGCAGCTCTCTGACAGTAAGTGGGAAGCTCTGCACCAAGTAATAATTTTCAAATATGGATTAATAAGCATGTCTCAAAGAACTCAGCATGCTGGATTTTCTGTAGCTTTTTTAAAGTCTGGCCATAAGTCTTGCCATGGGAACTCAGTTTTTTGAATAGCTGATCTATAAAACAGGTTGGTTGATGGTGGGGAATGAGATTGCAGTTAGTCAAAAAGCTTTACTAAAGAATTTGAGTCTTCAATGTTCTCAGGTCATGGGGGAGCTAGAGTTCATGGGGGTGCTGGTGACCAAAAGTTACAGAGATGCTGGCCTACAACTGAGTACATCTCAACCTCTGTATCATGTAAGATAACAAACTGTATTAAGCACTTCCATATATATTTTCATTTTCTTAAGATTTAAGGCAAGAATTTATAGCAGAATTCTCGGAAAGACTCATTTTACAAATTTTACTTTTTACTTTTATTTCTTTCATGAAGTGGTAAAGGAAAATACATATGTGTGTGCATACATAGATGTGTGCACAACCTGAAAAACAGTAAGACAGCACAAATGACAAAGCACAAACAGCTCTTTGGTGGTCTTTTTTTTTTTTTTTTTTTTTTTTTTT
>NW_010334879.1:5171-15415 GCF_000700745.2 Antrostomus carolinensis | reverse complement strand
TTTTTTTTTTTTTTTTTTTTTTTGTGCCAGAGTGGCACCTAGGGATATTTCAGAAGCAATATATTGTTTTTTCTTCTCTCACTCACTGGCAGTGACAAAATTATTCTAATAAAATAAGCAAATATTACACTTCAAGCAAAAGGAAATGCATATGCATTGAATCAAAGCATCATATGAAGTTTGTTTCTGAAAGCACCAAACATAGAAACTAGACAGTCCATAAACATTTCAGGAGGGTAATACTGATCCTCCAGATACATAAAAGCCCCAAAGATCATCTGGGGAAATAATAACTGTTGTAGTTGTAGCTGATATTTTTGGTAGCTTATGGTGGTTTAACCCACAGTAGGACAATGTTGTCCTGCACTCACTCCCCCCACCTGGCAAGATGGGAAGGGAATCACAACAAAGGGGGCATGAATTAGGATGAAGGAGGGGGTTAGCTCACTCACCAGTTATGGTTTTGGGTAAAACAGACTCGGGCAAGAAAAATCAGTTTAATTCATTGCCATTCATCTGAGTAGCACAGTGAGATATAACCACATCTTCCAACACCTTCCCCCACCCCTCCCTTCTTCCTGGGCTCAAATCACTTCTCTCCTGATTTCCACCTCCTCGCCCCAGGGGCACAGGGGGACAGGGAATAAGGGTTGTGGTCAGTTCATCACGCCTTGTTTCTGCTGCTCCTTCCTTCTCAGGCGAGGACTCCTTCCCCCGCACCAGTGTGGGGTCCCTCTCATGGGAGACAGTCCTCCACCAACTTCTGTGTGAGTCCTTCCCAAGACTGACAGTTCTTTGCTTTAGCATGGGTCCTTTCCATGGGTTACAGTCCTTCAGGAACACACTGCTCCAGTGTGTGTCCCCCATGGGGTCATAAATCCTGACAGAACCTGCTCCAATGTGGGATCCTCTCTCCACGGGGCCACAGGTCCTGCCAGGAACCTGATCCAGCACAGGCTTCCCATGGGGTCACAGCCTCCTTCAGGCATCCACCTGCTCCTGCATGGGGTCCTCCATGGGCTACAGGTGGTCATCTGCTCCACCATGGACCTCCATGGGCTGCAGGGGGACAGCCTGCCTCACCATGGTCTTCACCACAAGTTGAAGGGGAATCTCTGCTCTGGTGCCTGGAACACCTCCTCCCCCTCCTTCTTCACTGACCTTGGTGTCTGCAGAGTTGTTTCTTTCACACCTCACTCCTTTCGAGCTGCAAAGTGTGCAGCTTTTTATTCTCCTCCCCTTTATTTTTTTCTTAATTATATTATTTCAGAGGCATTACTGATGGGCTCAGCCCTGGCCCGCGGTGGGTCCATCTTTGAGCCGTCTGGCTTTGGTTATGTTGGACATGGAGGAAGCTTCTGGCAGGTTTCTACACCTATGCCCCCCTCCCCACTACCAAAACCTTGCCATGCAAACCGGATACAACATCCATGGGCTGCAGACAGACCTCTGGTCCAGTGCACTTCCTCAGCCCCTGGCTCTGGGGGTCCACCCCCGCTCTGGTATTGAGTGACTCTGGGGTCTCAATTCAGTCACACTCACCCTTGGGCTCAACTTTTCTGCTCCAATGTGGAGTCCTCCACGTTCTACATAGGGATATCTGCTCCACTGTTAAACCTCCATGGGCTGCAGGGACCTCCTTTGTCTTCTCCTTCTCCCATCAACACATGTGGTTGGACTGGGTGTCTAAGGTTCTTTGTCCTCCCCTTCCTTCTCCTTCCTGCTGGCAAGGGAACTCTATGTTTTGGCCAATGGTTGTCTTTTGTTCAGGTCAATGACCTCTTCTTCAGGTTCTCTTCACCTTCTTTTCAGGACAGTCCTTCCCATCACAAATATGGATTCGCAGAGGCGTTTATCTATTGCTCATTGGCTCAGCCTGGGCTGGGAGGGAGGTACGCCTTGGAGCCAGGGGAGCTTTTGCGAAGCTTCTCACAACCCCTTCCCCCACTACCAAAAACCTGCTTCCCCTCCTGTCCCTGCATCTTCCCTAAACCCAACACACAGCTTCATTAGATTCCTTGTGGCTGGCCATTGGAAGGAAACATCACATATCTGTTTATGCAGAGGCATAACATTGCAAAACATGCCTGGGCTTTACTGAATATGTCTAAATAAAATCCTTGAATCATGTCCCAGTATGCTCTGTGCTCAGATTAAAACATAGTGAAACTGGCCTTACGTTCTCCAGGGGCACAGATTCCCATGTGTGCAAAAACATCCACCTAGTCAGAGGTCTGGAGGGATTATCTCCAGAATACAGTAGTGCCTGTTTCAAAATATGACTGACACATCTAATTGGCTATTGATAGAAAACCTGCTTTTTCCTAAAGTGGAAATACACTGAAACTAAGTGTAAATCCTGAGGATGATACAGCAGGCAGTGAAAATCAAAGGAAGGTTGGTTATTTCAGATAATGTTTGGTTGATTTTCTCTACAATATCTGGAAATGTGATATCGTGGGTAGACTGTTGTAGCAGCCAGAAAAAAATGTCAAAGGTGTTCAAGCCACAAAGATTTACATTTGAGTTGAACCTCCATGTACTACCCTGAAACTATTGATACATAATCAGAGGAGGAATAAGAGTATTTGTTTCAAATCTGTCTATATGCAAAAAGGAGAAGAATGCTGTATGTGTTACCATTCACTTATAATGTGAGTGCATAGGAGTGAGTGAATGGGGTTTAAATGCACTTCTTGCTATTTTTTTTTTTTTAATACAGAAATGAATAACACAGAATGATTCTTAAATAATCACATAAATCACTGTGTAGCAACAGCTTTGCATTAAACAAATTGCTGCTACTGGCAGAGAAACTTATTCTAATCTTAAGTCCTCCTCTACTCTGTGTAACAAATTAAAAAAAAAAAAGCCTTTTTATAAGCACACAAATGGCAGTAGAATGGGGAGCAGGCTCTAAGGGCATCACAGAAAACAGATAAGGGACAGGATGTTGTGTAAAGCTAGGGATAGAAAAGGAGAGATAGTAGGTGGGGTGAACATGCTTTAACAGATACTGCTTCCCAAGAAGAAATGGGTCAGATTGGGTGGAAACAAAGCTACCTCAGGACAACAGAAATGACCTAATAAAACGTAATATATTGAAGAAGAAGGAAAAGCTGCAGGGATGGGGGAGGGAGGGTGCTCTGTGCAGTGAACACTGAAGCTGACAAATGAAGGGCAGAGTACAACCAAATAAGGGGACAAACCTGCAAGTGATTAAATAGACAATTCAAAAGACATTAAGTTCCTGTGGAAGACAGATGGAGTTGACATTAGAAGAAGAAAGCTGCAAATAGAAATGGGAGGAGCAACTGAACTTTGGTTTTCTCTCTAGGGAAGAATTTTCTGTAGTCTTTTTTTTTTTTAATAGAATTGGCAAAGCAGATGACAAACTCATAGAGAGATGATGCTTTTTCTTTTATTCACTTCCAATACATCTTGTCTGTGTACATATCTGATCTCTGTCCTCCAATTAATCATAACTGTCTGGAATGCCAGACGCTTAAACTGATTAATTTGTATTAACACTGCTAATGTATGTGGCAGCTTATGCTGAATATCACTAATAACTGTTGGTGCAGGATTACCTGGGTTTACTGTGAAAAGAGATGAGTATGATTTTTATAGATAATTGTATGTTATGGCTGTGCGTACATGATGAGCATTAGAAAGAGGACTCTGCTACACAACTCAGATGCGAGTCCAGAGTTTGATACTGCCTTCTAATTTGGATGTATTCAGTTTTGGCTTGGCTCATTATGAATGGAGAGACCAGCTGCAAAATTCAGATGCTGTTCTAAATATGGAATCTGAATCTTGCCAGAGGTCAGGGACTTTCAGAGATAAAAGCGAGGTTTAGAACTATCTGTAATAGGAAGATAATATATATTTTAGAAGGAGCGACTCCAGACTTCCTCTCATTTGTGATTTACTAGGTATATCGCACAGTGAAGGTTTTATGAAAACTCTGTTTGTGTGACCCTCAAAGACAGTTCTGTGTATTTCCTTATTTCCTGGATCACATTCTGATCTTTTGCTGCCCTAAATCAGTTGTAAATCTGTAATATATCTATCAGGCTTGAGAATGGAGTAGTATAAGGGAATAGTAAATATGGCATGTATGATCATACATATCACTTACGATTATAACATAGAGCATCTGTGATTCCAGATTACTCTTTGTAAGTTATTAGGGCTAAATCAGGAAGATGCTTCTGTGTCTAAGGCAGGATTTAGGCAGAATTTAGATACTAAATTCCAAAGCTGTAAGCCAAAATGCCTGGTTCAGTTTTTTGCTGTTTGCCAAAACTGGATGCCTGTGTCTTTGACCTGATGGTTTTTGTAGGTGCCTGAGCAGTTGATGCCATGTCTAATTCTAACAGGGACCCTATTTGGGTAATGTGCCCAAAACCACTGTACAGCTAGGTAGAATTTTATTCATCAGGAAATGCAGAAGTTTATTATTCACCTTTTTATTACTGTAGTTCAGGTCTTTCCACGTCAAACCCAAATGTCAGGGAATATTGTTGGGGTCCTGAGGGAGTAAGTATGGGAAAAGAGGAAACCTACACAGCACCACAGAGGTTAACAAATACTGCTTGCTGGTCTTAGCTGACAGGAAGATTCATAGTGCTGAAATTTTGTCTTATGCTAGTAAGCATTTCATGTTAGTGTGCTTCTGGGAGGGAGAGATATGGGGAACAGTACCCTAAAGAGGCTTTGCCAGGAGGGGATGGAGAGCAATGCTATGCTGTGTGAAGGCTGCTGTCGAGCACTGCTGATCAGTTAAAACCCACACAGGGAATGGAGCAGACCTCTGCCAGCATCCTTGGCTCTGAGAGATGACTAAAGAGCACAGCATGAATTGCACGCCAGGTTTACCACATAACACTGCTAAATAGCTAACATGAAGCTGAAACTTGAATCATTCAGGTGTCACCTGGAATAAATTTTTCAGGTGCTCCCAATGGGCATACTGTAGATTTTTGTTTCCTACTTCTTGTCCATGATCTATGGCTTGTATCAAGGTTTCATGCATTTAAAATACCTTGCTTAATGTTTCTTCTTTTTTTTTTTTTTTTTTTTTTTCACTATATTATAAACCTGTGAGTTTTGAATACAACCCATCTGGCTGTATTTTAACAAGAATACTTTATCCTTTATGTAGTTCTGTGGAAACACTGACTTTTCTCAATATGTTTCCTCCCTCTTTGGAGAGCTGTTGCCCTCTTTGCTATCCAACAGGATAGCAACCTCCCTTATCACTAATTTTCATTACATTCTAGAGATTGTAATATCTGTATGCTGATTCTGCTGACTCAAGTAATGCAATTTATTTTTTTTTTTTTTTCAGTATAGAATCCTTTATTGTTTAACACCATTCATGAGTTTACCATCTTGTGGAGGGCAGACTTGTTACTTTGATGTGAAGAAGGTGGGTAAACACTTTCTGGAAGAGAGCAGATGCTGGGAGATGTAGCAGCTCATTCTAGGTAGAGAGGGTTGAAATCAATAATGAAAGCTCAGAAAGCATCTGAAAACAAAATTGTAATTGATGAAAGAGGCTCAAGATGTGAAAAAACTATAGATCTGAGCTACTACAAAGTAAAACTGATATGGCAAACAGAAATGAGAAGGTGATGGGAGGACTGACTGGCTCAAGCGGCTTATAATTGGTATCGAAACTTCTATACATGGGTCAGTGGCTTGAATTTGCACAGACGTACACATGACTGCTGTTGAAAAATCATTAAAATATTCCTTTGTTTATTTCTTTAGGTTGGTGTGAGGAGAATTATTTTGATATTTAGTGACTATGTTATCGCTGATACCCAAGACTTGAGGCCAGGTTCACAAAGATGTTTAAATGCTTAGTGTGCATTAAGCATGTTCACAGTGCAGTTAATCACATTCTTAAAATGCATGTATAACCTTAAATTTCAGTTGTGTCTGAATGAACCTTGTATTATGCTTGTCAGTTAAGCAGGACTGTTAATACTGTGTGGGGTCCTAGTGAATGTGGTTGGTTTGTGCCCCAGTGTTTATGCCAGTCCAATCACAAACGTAACTGTCTACATTTATTGGTTTAAATCAGAAGTATACTGAAAGCAGTGGATTGCTTAATTACTTTGTTATCTTTCATAAAGGTGCAGTTATTTTAATGATTTGTTTTCTATTAATTCTCTTCGTGAGAAATACTGAGCTGAAATTTTTAGACTGTCTTGAATTTCAAAAGGAATTCATACCTGACTGAGACATGGACTGTAAAAGCACTTTTCTGTCTTGTCTTTGTCCATAGTTGGGAAGTGAGGATACTGTGATTTCTGGGCAGGATGTTTTGTTTTCCATTTCATTTGTTTGCTTTTGTTGGTGTGGTTGCATTTGAAGTGTTTACCGATTCTGACAGATCTGTTAAGAGAGTGATCACTCCAGGCAGGAAGAGCATATGAGGGTTCTTGGCCCTTCATCCTGTACATGGAACAACTCATGTGGTGAAAACTCCCCATCTTTAAGCCTCATTTCAGGGTCTGAACTATGGTGACTCTCACAGCAGCATCAGGACAGTGTCAGGAACCCGGTAGACAGAACCACTCGCTCCCAAGCAGTTTGGAAGCAGAGTGCACATTTTGATGGCAATACCCTTTAAACCTCTTGTTTTCTCCGGTGAGATAGCAAAGGCTACCCCTGTTAAATGAGTGCCTCCAGACAAACCTCCAGACAACGTATGGCTTCAGGATGCATTTTGGCAAACATACTGTGCTCATCTGTACATAGATGTTTCCTGACACTACGTCCTCTCCTTGCCATCATCTTTGGAGCAAATAAAGTGTTATTTTATGTATACTGTTAGAAGACCTACAAAAAGCACTAACATAAGAAATAAGTTAATGGTTTGGTGCTGTTTAGCATCACCTAAGTGTTCCTGCTTGCTGGCTTCATGCTGTGACTCATGGAGAATCAAGCCAGGAATGCACTGGCTCAGTAGTGAAAAGGGGCTTTGCAGCACTTAAGAATTTTCTGTCATGTCTGTGTGTAAACTACACAGTTTACCTGCAATTTTACTGATTTTAGAACTAGGTCTAAGACAGAATTGACTGAACAACTTTTGCGTGTAGGGGAAGGTGACAAGAATGTTGTGCCAATTAGTGCAGCACTAAATTGCTCAATGACTTCGAGCTCAAGTAAAGACAGCTGTAAATCTCAGAGCAGCTGTCATGCCTATCCACTGAGAAGTTCAACATCTGAAATGCTTGTCTAGAGACAAGGCTGAGGAAATCAAGCCTTCCAGGCATTACGTATAATCTGAAAAGTGGATCTGGATGAAGTTGTATGGATGGGTTGATCCATGTATGTTAAATCAGGTGAAGTGATATGCAATTAGCAACTACTTCTTAGGAGAAACTATACAAAGCGCCTTGCTAAGTCTCCCAACAAACACAATCCACTGGGAATAAGAAAAGTGGAGTAAACTTTACCTGTTGATACAGCAGGATTTTTTGTATCCTCCTAGCAGCAATCAGTTCAGACGGAGGTACAACATCTAAACAGCTGCCTCACTGACTTATGTCAGTAATATAAGCAACATTCACATTTTTTTGTCATTTTAATTGTATAAATTCACACTTGAAACCTGTCTAAATCTTGACAGTGGGTGGAGAAAAAAAAAAGGCACTCTGAATCACCTTTATCATGGCAAGATGAATGCTGCCCTAGGAGTGTCTGTTGTCTCAGTTTCTTCTAAAAGGAAAGTGGATGAGCGGCTTCTGTGTAGATGTGTACTGTAGAATTGCCTAGATTTTAATTCTATAAGATACAAAACAGGCTGAATCGTGAGGTCATACCCATTGTTATCACTACTAGCTATGACTTCTATTACACAGTTTTAAGAAAGTGTACATCAGGGAATAATTTTTCTTCAGTGCTTCTCTGTCATTACTTGCCTGCTATGAGAGTCTTTTAACAGATTTCATTTTTATAATGCTTAGTCATCTGCAACCAACATGGGTCAGATTAAAGCTCAAAATGAAGTAACAAGTGTTATGAAAGAAGTGTGGGTTCGTGGTCAAAATAAGAATTTAACTGGAATAATATGCGCTGTGTTGGCCATTGTGCTTCATTTTAGAGTTTCCTGAATCATAATCAAGGTGACCAATGGCCCTGCAGTCTTCATAGGAAAGTAACTATTTGCATGGCAGGTTGAAAAGAAGTCAACATTATACAATTTTAAAGATAAAGCCAAATTCAAATTATGACTTTTGTTACCATTCCTTTCCCTGAGATTAGAGCAGTCTAGTAATAGAGTATATTTATTTTATACATGGGACTTTGACCTACCACAGTTTATCTTGCACAAGTGACAGTGAGCCATCTATGGTTCACATAAAGGTCTAATTTAGACCCATAAATATGTGTTGAGAAGAGGAAATTCTCTTCCTTCTCACATAAATATGTGTTGAGAAGAGGAAGTAGTGGTTTTGTGTTTTACCTCTTTCCTTATACTTGCTTTGTATATTTGGATATGTTATTAGTGGCAGGGTTATATTTGTAGAAGGGAGGCAGACTTGCACAGCTGGGAATATGTTGTTTTTCTTTGAAGTTTGGTAATATTTAAATTCTTTTACTCATTATGAAAAGCTCACGTGAGATGAATTCTGTAATTACAATTGTAAATAAGAACTCATGGATTAATGACTTATTTTTATGGAAGAGGTAACTGACTTTCCTACTCCCAGGTTGTGGAAATCCAGGCTAAAGGAAATTGCAAGGGGTTACTTAGATCACCTTCCAGCTCCAAGGCAGGACTATCTGTGCCTGCCCCATTTGTGACAGAACTTAAATCTCCAGCCATGAAGACTGCCTATGAACCTTATAGAGTTTGTGCCAGGCTTTCACAGTGGAAAAAGATGCAGTTTAGATGTTCAAAGAAACTCCCAGAGCACTCTCTTACTCCAGCTTAAAACTATTACTATTTCTCTTTACCACAAACAGATTACTCCCATATTGCAGAAAACTTATATACTTGCCTACAGCTATTGCGTGCCTCTTCAGTTTTCCCTAACCAAAATAAATGGCATTCTAGCAACTTGTTCCTTATATTTGCTAACATTTCTTCAGATGCTGGTTATTCTAATTTACCTCCTCTGGAATCCATCCAGAAAGTCCAGCTCAGACTCTCTTGAAGTGCAGCATAGCGCCTTACGCCAGGATACAGTAATTTCTCAAGGCTGTCCTTCTGGGCAGCAGAACATTGCTGTACTTCACACATCTCTCATATAAAACTCTTATTCATACATCTTGGTATATTTTTTGCCTTTTTCTGAGTAGCTTCTGTGCTATGTTATTATCTAGATACTTCTCTGTTGACCTGCTCCTTTGGCTGTACTCCCGCAGATGGAGTTTGCATAGCTGATTATTTGTCTGTGTAAGATGCGACACTTGCCTTTCTGAAATTGTATCTTATTTATCTTTTTTTTCTTCCGTGATTGTCCCTCCAATTAGTCAGGCTTGCTTTGAATTCTAGACATGTCCTCCCCAGTTTGAGGATGTCTGTGAATTTAAAAGCTGGCTCACTACTCCATCATCAAGGTCACTAATGAAAAAATATTGAATAGTACTGCATTTGAACATAACCCAGGGAATACTGCTCACTGCACCTTCCACTTTGGCACTGATAAAGTGATTCTCTGACTATAGTTTTCCAGCCAATTAGATACCTGCTTGATAGGTGTTGTTACCCAGTTAATTTGTGAAATATTGGCACCAAAAAACCAACTGCCTACCTGTTAAATTTTGTCACCACATTTCTGGTTTTTTGATAAACAGTGAAGGGAGCAGATATCCATCCATGGTAAAACTGAAAATTTGTGCTCCTACAAATGAAAGTTGTCCTTATAGCTAAAATAGGAAGTAGTCTCAAACCCTGCTTATGTAGTGAAACCAGCACAATCTCTGCCACAACCATTGCAAGCCTGTGGATCTGCTTCCTTCCAGGGAGGCTGGACTAGATCTTTGATGAAGACACCTGTCTCTGTTGTCCTGACCTTTGGACTGCTTTGAAGTTTCCATCTACTATATCAGCAGATACACAGTTTTGGCGTCCAGTGATCAGACCTCCAAATATAAATACCACACAGGCATCCTCTGTGGTTTGTAAAGAATGGAGATATATGGGTTTTCTATAATTTTCTGGCTCTCCTTTTCTCTCTCCTGGGTAAAACCAAACAACTCAACCAACAGAAGTC
>NW_010334879.1:0-5141 GCF_000700745.2 Antrostomus carolinensis | reverse complement strand
TTTCTGCTTAAAGTCTGCTGACACCTACTGATTGCTGCTATTTTTTTTTTTTTCCCTCTAGTTGGGCAACAGCTACTTCTCATTTTATTTCTGAGACCTGTTTGGAAAGGGAATGCCATTCATTACAGCATATCTGTGTATTGGCAAGGAGAGATTGTTTCAAATAACATTTAATTATTTTTAGTTTTCTTCTTCAACAGGTTCATTAATGAGGGATGGGGTAATGGAACAGAGTCTTTCAAGCAGTTATAAGAATACATAGCTGGGCAAAGTCTAGTTTGCAGGACCAGGTTGATTATCATTTGGAAAATGGCAATGAATATAAGTTGCAAGTAGAACTGAGACTTTGATGTATTATTTAAACACTAAACTTTCTTAAACTGTCTGCAGCCAGAAAACTAATCCTAGCATGGATTTGAGCTTGAAATATGTGTGCTTGAAATGTGAAAGTATATTACTTTCTATCGTTCTGTAGCTTATAAAGGATTCAAATGAGCAGATTTTCTAAGTTGAACTACATTAGCTGCTTCATTGCTGCGTGTCATATAATAATCTGGTTGTGCACGTTTAAGTCATCATGCAAATTAAGAAGCTGACAACTGATCTGCTTTCTCCTACTCTGTTAATTTCATTGGCTGAATAGAGTTGGAATCTAAGATTTCACTTATCACTTATAATTGTTTTCTCACATCGAATACATTTATTTGAAATCAATGTTCATGATCTGGAAGCCATTCTAAAGTAGTGGCAGATCTGAAAGTATGACAACGAGAGCCAATTTTTGATGTAGGAGTGTTTGCTGATTGATTACTTGAGAGCTTTTGTTGTGGTTTAAAACAGCAGCTAACTAAGCACCATATAGCTGCTCACTGACTCCTCCCTGTCCCCAGTGGGATGGGGGAAGAGAATTGGGGGAAAAAAAAGTGAAAGTTGTGGGTTGAGATAAAGGCAGTTTAACAGGACAGAAAAGGAAGAGAAAATAATAACAATAATAGGTTATAAAAAACAAGTGATGCACAATGCAATTGCTCACAGTCTGCTGACCAATGCCCAGCTCATCTCTGAGTGGTGATTGCCGCCCCCCGGCTAGCTCCCCCCAGTTTGTGTTCAGCTGGTCATATGGTACGGTATCCCTTTGACCAGTTTGGGTCAGCTGTCCTGGCTGAGCTTCTTCCCAGCTTCTTGTGCACCCTAGCCTCCTTGATGACAAGTTATGAGAAGCAGGGAAGTCCTTGACTTGGTGCTTAGCAACAACTAAAACATCAGTGTGTTATCAACATTATTCTCGTACTAAATCCAAAACACAGCACTATACCATCTACTAGGAAGAAAATTAACTTTATCCCAGCTTTAGAAGTAAGTAGTGGTGTTAATATCAAGAGCAACATTCTCCTTAAAATAATGGAAGTTTTCCATATATGGTGTAATGGATATTTTAAAGGAGGTAACGCATCCATACCTCTACTGAGTATCATTATTTACCATGAGGAAATATTTTCATGTGCAATATAGATATTGCTCAGCAGTGATTAGTAGGTTCTAGATTATCTTTTATTTGGATCCAGGTGGCAATTATAGTTAAACCAATTGTCCATGTGCTGTTGTCCAATAGTAATAATTGGTGACCTTGGAAAGAATAGGAATTCAGAGAAGTGCCTAGTTCAAATGGTGTTTCAAAGAGCTAAGAAATGCTATCAGTGCTTAAAGGCAATACTCAGATTTTCAGAAAGAGATAATCTTCTCAAGAGTAAAGTGACAAGTATAATTAGCAGCTTAAACAATCCAGGTAAGAAAATATAACAATTAAGGCAAATTTACAGATCTTACAATGTAAATGTTTGAACTGAACTTGTTTACTAAAGCCTTCAAATGTGCAACTGACAGAAAACAACCAGAAAATAAGCAGTTTAAATTACTTTAAAATGAAAAGAGACTTTAGCAACTTCTGGCTAAAGGTACCTAGACAAGAAAATGGAAATATTTGTTCCTTTGAGAAAGCTAGAACAGCAGTCACAGTCATAGTGCTAGGCTGAGGAAATTGCAAGAGGGATCATGAGAATCACTCAAAGCCGAGAAAACATGCTCCTAAACCAGGAGTCCTTCCTGATACTCGGCCCCAGTGAGACTCTCATGGAGAACCTTGCTGGTCCTGGTCCCAAGGTGCTGGGTGGCATGTGGCCAGTTCAACTTGCAAGATGGGTCAGTCCCCCACCAACACAGTTAGCCAGGAAGATTTTATGTTTCTTGGAAATCCTTGGAGAAGTTACTCACAGGTGAATGTTTTCTTCATATTACCTCTAATAGATTTCCTTGTGTATTTCTCTTGTACCTGCTCTAAGAAATTTTGAAGTTTCAATGTAACCTACAAACTCATAGTAGGTTATTCTTAGATCTGCTATAGGTAAATATTTTGTCCTTGGGATAACTAAGAAAAAATGAAAATCATAGCTTTAAAGTTCATACTGACTTCCATGGGATTATCTTCATCCTTTAATCCCACTGACAAATTTGAATCTGCAATAGCAGCCATTATTAATTGGGGGAAAGTTGACTGGATTATTCTTTTCAACAGATTAAGACTGCAAATGAAATAGATTTATGGTACTGTTTCAAAGACAATAGCAGTATGATGATTTGCTCTTTATATCAATTGAAAAATTTCTAGAAAATAGCTACACTAGCTCTGCAGATTTACAGAAACCTTCAGCGATAAACCTAAAATAAAATGCTGCCTAATCTGAATACTTAGGGAAAAGATGCTTGTCTTGCATTCAAAAACTGGTGAGAAGTAAACTAGCTAATTTTATGAAACTAAGAACTCCACCACAATTTTATTTCCTCCAAATGGTTTAGGTGACAAATGACAAAATTTATAGTCTATAGAGAGAAAGAAATAGCTAAGAAATAGCTGCCTTGTAATGGCAAATGTAAAAGCAAAATTGAGTTGGGTAATCATTTTCCTTTTAGAGCTGGCCACAACTGTAAAGAAACTTAATTCACTGCAATTTATGTTGCTAACATTTGAATGTATATTAACACGATACTATGATAAGGACCAAATATATATTAAAAAAAAAAAAAAAAGATTACTAAGGACATGTTGAGAATTTCTTTTTTATTTCTTTTTTCCATTCCTTGTTGTAGCTACAAAGACTGATTTCCAAACTCCAGTTTCTTTTACTCTGCAGCATTTATATCAATAAAAGTCCCATGGAGCTTGTTGTAGCGAGCTGTTGTGACCTTCATTCAAACATTTGTTGTTGTTGGGTTTTATAAGCTTTGCTGAGGAACAGACACCCGTGGGACCCCTCTACATCAAGTCCTTTGGTTAGGGGTGTGTATTATGAGAAAATGTAGAATTATGGTGCTGTGCAATGAGAGAACTGTATACGGGGAGAGGAAAGACCTTGTGCTTCAGGGCATAGCACTCTTTTCAACCTGTGAAAACCCAAAAGAAAATTTAATTATAGCTCTTTCCAACCTTACAAGGAATTCTGGGAAATGAAAATTTCTGTGAAACAGTGGTATTGAAACGGACCTAACACAGTAGAGAGAAACTGAGATGTTACTTTTAAAGCAGATGCTTATAAGTTTCTTCAAGTTCCTCTAAGCCACTTCTAAATCATGCTAGACAAATTCAGATTATTTAATGGAACTGATAGTGATGGTTTCCAAAGTACAAACTCCAAGGAACTGCAGCATTTTGGAACACTTTTTCTTAAGACATATTTTATTGACCAAAAATCCCAAACACAACAAAAAGTAGGTAGCATTTGGAGTTTCCAACACACTGCATGTATGGAACTAATTGATTTATTAGAAATGAGAGTTCTAAAATATAAATAATGAAAGCTTTCTAGGGGTGGAAATGAAATGCTCCACTTATATTATCTCCTGTGCCATATCTCTATATAGTGGATCTTTTGATTTTTAAATTACACCATTAACATGTGATATCGCACCACCATTTGTTACCTACTTAAGCATGTACGCCATGTTACAGGGCATTGTCTCCAGATTTTATTCCACTATTTTACTAAAATAATCAATAAAAGATTATTGAAGTTTATTCTGCTACTTTTGGTCTTAAAAAAAAAAAAAAGGCAAAAATCTGTGAGCTTCTGAAAAATTAAATCTACTTGAAATACCCTTTAAAATAATTTTTCTATCTAAAATTTCTCTGAAAGGAAGGTGTTGTTTTAATAACATCTGACCAGTGTTGTTAAAACCTCCTTGAGCAGCTGCCTGTGCAGGGGTGTTTGACTTCTACCTACTCAAGGTTCTTTAGGTCACCAGACTATCAGGCTCCCAGTTAAACCTCTGTGCACAAAAAAGTTTATGAAAAGGTCACCAGACGGTATCATTATGCAGCTAAGTAATTAATGAATGTTTCCTTTCTTAACTTTTAACTTTTCGTTAAGGTCTCTCAGATCAACATGCAGCACAGATTAGTTGTGTACAAAAATGGATGAATAGAATGGGAATTGTGGAGATGGAGGTTGAGTAACCTAAATTGATGGTATGCTCTTAAACCCAAGGTGTAATGGTCTTTTAGATTGCAGTACATTTTTTTTAAACACGACCTTAAAACTGGATTAATATTTACAACAGGCTACACATTCACATTTATAAATCTGAAAAGGTATATTCAAAGTAATATCAAAACACAGAAGAACATTTTTGTCAAATTTTACAGAGGTTCTGATAGGACTTTCTTTTCCCCAGAAGGAAGACATACACTTCAAAGCATCAGTCTTCCTGACCCATATTCCACACCATGCAGTCAAGAAATCTGCAGGTTTTAGGCTTTTAAAAAAATTAAAATAAAATAAAAAAATTACTGAACTGGTACTTCAGCAAACAGTTTGTCTATCTCTAGTCAGCAGATGAAAGGCATGCTTAAGACCCGCAGCTGCTATGTAATTAAAAGTTTCCCACATAGGTAAACTATCAGACCACTTTTGATTAAAAAAAAAATCCTATCATAGATTAAAAAATAAACCATATTTATTTAGTTTAAGACTTATTTTTAGATGTGGAGTGTAAGTCTGTCTGGACATGGATTGCAATGACAGTGGCAGCATGCTCTGTGAAATGAAAATTTCTGTGGAACAGTGGTATTGAAACGGACCTAACACAGT
>NW_010334878.1:0-10019 GCF_000700745.2 Antrostomus carolinensis | reverse complement strand
AGAGGATGTTTTTGAGGGACAGCTGAAGATTTGCCTGCCTTGCAAGGTTCCCAAGGTCCACCTTTACAGTGATGTCAGTGGAAGCTGGAGATAATGAATATAATATAAAATTAGGCATTCTTGACTAGATGTAAGCCTTCCAGAACAGAGATGGCTTTGAAGATGGGGGGTACAATGATAATCAGTCAGGAATCAATTAGGATCATGCGCTAACTTTGTGAAACATGTTCTCTACTTACTTATTTCACAGCAGCCTAGAATTTATGTAATTTGAAAGCTAGTCTTCCCTGGTACCCTTGCTTGACTTCAATGCTACTGTTCCTTAAAAAAAACCCCAAAACCAAACAACAAACAAATCAGACTCCTCAGCATATGTAAGTTTGATACCTACTTTTGTAAATTATACACTTGAAAGGTAAGAAATGCACCTGTAATCCTTGGATAATGTAGCACAATCTAATATAATTATTTGAGTGAACTTTTAAAGAAATAAAATCGAATAAAATAGAACTTGCACTAAATTTATTTATGATATTTGAATTTAATGAATGCACATAGAAACTACATAATTCAATTTGTTCCCGTTAAATATTTTTTTCCCAAAAATATTGGAATCTTGTTAAAATAGCTGCAGAGATACATTCAGACTAACAGAGCTAAAGCTGTTGAGCTTTCTTGGAACTCAGATCATGAATCTTATACTAACAGCTTAGTTAATTTTAAAACTCTTGATTATAACAACCAAAAAGGTAATGTATACTACAAGTCTGCTGAATTTTGAGGTGGTAGAAAGACTGGATATTCAGTAACAGTTAGGATGAGAACATGAAAATACATAAGCAATATAGTTTTATATTTATTATCTCAGAACAGAAATTAGATTTCAACCAATGCACAGTTCCACTTTTATACATATGCCTTCTAGTTTGACCCTTTCTACCCTGGTGGCTCATACAATGTCTTCAAGAAAGTATTTTTAGGAGAAAGAAGTGTAAAGAGAAATATGGTGATATCTTTTTTGCCTTTCTCTTGGCAAAAGGAATTGTCAAATTGTGCAATTAATTGATAATTTGTCTGAGTCGGAGATCTTTGATTTTAACTTTTATATCTGTATGAGGGTACATGGAATGTGATATCTATAAAATACCATCCATAAAGGCAGAAGGTAATTGATAAGAATTTCTTGGTGTTCTTATTGTCATTATTCTATTTCTTCCTGTGATAACTCTGAGGACAGTCAGATTTGACACAGCTTCTGATCACTTCCTACTGGAAGTCCTTATGAAGCAGCATCAGCTCTATATACTGTGTAGCTGTAACCATCAAAACATCTAATTTGAACTAGTAAATAATAGCAAAGTTCAATGCATATCATCTTCTGCACTCCCTCTGCTTACATTCTTTTCTCAAACATCTGTAGAATCAGCAGGCATACTGTAATTGCTATGAATATTGTGGTGCAACCTGGAAGAATAAAGAACATATCCTCTTCCTTCTCTACCTTGCTCTGTTGCTGTGTCACATAGCTTTTAAAATTTTCCTATCAGAGCGCTGCTATGTGGCCAATTATGATGTCTTTCCTAGTACTTAAGAACAACAGGACTGGGTAAAAAGTGCTTTATTTAGCTTTATACGTCTTTCAGAGTAATTTCTGCTAAACAGGTTGAATTTCAGAAATGACATTTAGCAGGTAAGTATCAAAAGATTTTATAAGAAATCATGATTTTTCAAACATGAGTAATTGTAATGTCATCCCAAATAAATAATGCCACGTGGCAATATGTAAATTGAAGAAGCTGATAGCTTTGTGAAACGACTAAAAACATATTACAGCATGCTTTTAAAAAGGGTTCACACTTTATCTGAGCTTGACCTTGAAAACAAAGTGATTCAAACAGTTCCAGTATTTCTAAAAGACATAAAAGGAAAACACAGATCACTAAGAGTGAAAATATGCTTCAACAACTAAGTTTCTAATGCTATGTTTATTTAATATTTAATATTATGCTTGGTTTTTTTGGGAGCATTTTACTTAGTTTACTGTTCCATTACTGTGGTTTTTTTTGTAATTTATTTAACTGAGAAGCTCTTACAAAGTACATGAGCAATGATTTGCTAAACAGTCCCAGAAAAATAATTCTAAAAATATTTCTGTGCCCGAAATGTTGTTGCTGAAATGGTTGTAGGAACAAATGGAATTTTCTGATTTTATACATCAAAGTCAGACTTTAGGTGTGGAAAAAATCTAAATACTCTCCATGACTACTTAAATGATAGGAATTTTTGTTCCTGTTTTTCCTTTGGAGTTTGAAGATAAAAATACCTTTAATTCATGCTGGAAGCAACTATAATAGCAACTGTGCAAAAACTGTGGTTCATGCATTTATACCTTCCTGTGACATTTCAAACTGTTGCATTTTAACTGAATTTCTTGTAGAACAAATTGAAGTGAACAGTTCTCAAAGGAAATGAAATATTAACGGAAAAAGTAGATCTGTGCCAGATGATAACATGTGTCACAGAACAGGTAAGTTAATAATTGACAAAAGAGTAATTTCTTTAACACACTGAATCATATACAGTGTACGGTTAAAAAGGAAATGTTCTAGTTTCAGGCAGTACTGACAGGTGACCTTGATACTACTAATTTAAAAAAATGAAATTAGATAGATCTGTAACCAGAGTCCATTAGTGACTTAAGTCTCCAGAAGTTAATAGTGAATGAAGAACACTGAGAATTGTGGTTTGTTCCCCCTCCCCGCCAGTAGTTTTAAAGATCTGATATAAGTCATTGGTTTAATTTATTGTCTTGATGATCAGTGAGGCAACATTTGGAAAAAATAGGTATTCAAGCAGGATCTATTTTTGACTGTCCTTAAGGCTTACTTGTTCTGAAAGATAAGAAATAAATTTTCTGTTCATAAAATGAGCTAATACAAGGTCTTGTAGACAGCCTCAATGTTATTAAACACACAAAATTTACCTGGTCTTATGTTGATCCCGTAAAATGGGGTTAGTTCCAGTCTTAATGAGGTTCACCCATCTGGATGGATCAATTTCAGATGTTTTTTATGGCATAATAACTTGCTAAAGAGCAGGCTTGAATTCTTTAGGCAATTTGTCATGTTAATATTTTATTTTGCTCTGAAGTAATCAAAACCATTAATTTTTCAGTGCCAATTTTGTCTCAGTAAAGATCCTTCTTGAATTTCTACTTTGTGTCTTAACAGTATTTGCTGTTGTATGGCCATAGCCCTTGTAGTAAGAACTGCTAAAGGTATTACATCCTATAGTAATATGGCACAAATGTGTATACTGATCACTGAGTATATCTTAAGAAAAGATAACTGCTTTTGCAGTAACCCCACTACCAACCTCAACTGTTTGCTCCCTTCAATATCATGTGCACTATTATCTGTTTGCCTTCACCAGGACAGACTCTTTTGTGTGTAAATCCAATTTTGGATTGTCATTTACTCTAATAATCCGTTTACTCGTACACACTGAAAATCTCTGTAATTGTGGCTGGCTTTAAGATCATGGCAGTCATACCTGTTGCCTAAAATGCAAACATACTTGATAGATCAATGAGACTCAAGTCTGTTCATGTAAATAGAAAGGAAATGGGCAAACATGCATATTTGTATTTCTGTGATACCTTCTATGGGGACTGTATCAAGGCTGACAACTGGCAGTGCATAGATGGGTTGCAACTCCTCATTATACTAAAGATAGAGCAAATCATGATCAGGCCAAAGAGTTTTGGTGCTTTCAGCTTTAGTTCAGTGCGTGATTCAACCCTTCCTCTTCAGAAAAACTGAAAAAAAATCAATTTTGTTATCTTCTCCTTAATGGAGGCACTTAGTGGGACTCAGCTATTTTTTGGGTAGGGCATCTGAGAAAAAGCTCGCCACATTTTTATTATAATGTTTACAAAAAAATCAAGTGTGATTAGGAAAGGTTTTAACTCTTCTCATTTAATAAGTTTCATGATTGGAATAATGTAACTTCTGATCTTTGAATTTTCTTTCAAAAGACCTTTTCTTCTATTGGATTTCTCTTAGATGATTGAAGAATTACTAGAGGCAGTATGAATCCTTCATGGGAAATGATTATTCTCTAAGTTAGAGTGAATGAGAAAGGCTTTATTTCTCTTTAACTTGGCTGAAGAGCAAAGCAATTTTTACAGTACAAGATTCTTAGCAGAATTCTATCACCTGAAGTTATCCTCACAGATCAAAAGTAGCCTTGATAGATCTATAGTTCAAATAATAAGCTTAATATGTTGATTTGGGTCTTTGATTGACACTTAATACCTCTATGAAATGTTTGTTCTTTGAAACTTTATCTGCACTTTAAGACTTGAAGGAAAGCATATAATAGAGGGACTTTAAAACCCAAGCCCCTAACGGGTTCCTTTTTTGTTTTTTGGGGAAAAAAAAAAAAAAAAAAAAAAAAAAAAAAGGTGGTCTTAAAACTGTCTCCATGCTATGGCTTTTAAGCGTGCTGTTAAAGCAACACATGATCTTTCAGTTATGGTACGGTATTTCCTTAATTTGCTATTATAACACATACTTATATTAATGAAATAATTTTGTTTACATATCTAATTCCATCAAAATCATGCAAATGCATTAAGAAAGAAATCTTCTTTTGACTGAGAATGAGGTCTCTGTCAGACTATGGAATGCTGTCATTGCTGGTACCAATTCGAGAAAACCAGCGAGATACTTCCTGGATGTAGGAAGTCCAGGTATTGGCTAATGTGTATACCAGCTTCACAGCACCTTCTACAAGGTAGTGTACAGGATGGTTATAACAGTTTATCTCATTGTCCAACATGGGAAAATCATCAAAAATGTGAAATCAGGGCTGTTTACAAAACTTGTACTTTCCCAGGGAACAAGTAAGGGAAATGATGGCTGATTAATTTTGCTTTAGATATGACTCCTGGATTATTCCAGCTTGCTTTGTTTGCAGTCACCTACCACTGCACCATGAGTTGGTGGGTACCTCTCTGTAAAAGGAAAGATATAGAAACTGGACTCTATGATGATTTTAATCTCCCAACCATCAGCTGAATCCTAGCACAGGTTGACATTAGCTGGCACCTGTTTTCAACAATTTCAGTATTTTAGATGACTATGTGATAGCCTGTGTAAAATTAGTTTGCCATTGTAGAGGTGTAGACAAGAAAACAGGCTCCAGTCAGGACTCTGGGAAGAAACAGGGAAGGGTTTTGATGTAAATTCACATTTTCAGGAGGAAGAAAGGGCAAAAGAAAAAGAGGAGGTCACAAATCACACCTACCAGTCATGATCAGAAATTTGACACTGTTCTGGCAGCAGCAATTGCTATATTTCGGGGTTTTCTTTTTGTAGGCAGAGGAATCCTGTATCCAGGACTTCCTTTCAAAAACTTTAAATTGGTATGAAATTCGTATAATATTTGGGATTTTGAAAACTAAAATGTCACTCTGGTGTTTTCTTGTCAGGGCCCTGAGAATAACAGCAAGATGTAACTGCCCTCGTCAGCCTCATCTGTAGACTTGACATATGTACTCTGCCTTTTGGTCTGGGTCATGCCATTAAGCTCTGGTCTTTACCCTTAGTCCTTGCCTGAGCTATATTGTTTGCCCACCTGTACCTTTCTGACTTGGCTTTCACTTTCTGGTTTGACCTTGGATTTGCCTTGTTACTGCAAACTTCACTGAACTGTGCCTTGAACCTGACTACCCTCATCGGATGCGTTCTGGTTTTGTTGTTTGGGTCTGTGGAGCTGTTCCTCTTGTCTCTGTCTGTGATAGTTTAACTTAGCTGGCAGCCAAACAGGACATAGCCACTCGCAGCCCCTCCTCTTCTCCCCCCACCCCACCTCCGCCCAGGGAAACGGGGAGAGAATTGGAGGGGTAAAGGTGAGGAGACTTGTAGGTTGAGAAAAGAACACTTTAATAATTAGAGTAAAATAAAATTAAAATATTAATAATAATAATAACAAATATATATATCTATGAGTGATTCACAGCACAATTGCTCACCACCCCCTGATAACAATTTCGGAGGAGTTAAAAGGAACCCCAAAACCAAAATCGCAATCCTAGAAAAGCGAGTCCAAGTGATTCCTGAGAGAATCCCCCCCTTTCCCGTCAGCCCCGGTTAATATACTAAATGTGATATGATATGGAATATCTTATTGGCATATCCAACTGCCAGTTCTGGGTTTTAATAACTACTACACTTTTCTTCCCCCTCCCCACCCAGTCCTCTGTTTTTACAAACTACCCAAGCACGGTGTCCTTGTAGTTATCAACATTCTTCTCATAACAATCCTCACTGAAACCAAAACAGTGCTTTCCAGCTACTAAGAGGAAAATTAACCCTATCCTAGTTAAAAACCAGGACACTGTCCCTGTCTACTTTACAGTCACTTGTAGGTCTTGGCTTGCCTTCCATTGTGGAGCAGCTTACTCTGTCACAGAAGGCATCTGAGCCCAAGCTGTGGCTCAGAACCACTGCCACTAAGAGGAAGCAATGGGTGATGAAGACCAGAGGCATGCTTCTGCAGGGGATCAAAACGCCCAGGACTTGCTGTTTTAGAAGATCTGCTGCTTGCCTGGGTTTCAGGTTTGGGATGCTACTGGGATTGAGAGACTGCTGGACTTTCTCCATCCCTTGGAGTTACTGTTCTTTGCTGCTCAACTATATGGGAACCAATGACACCAACAAGGGAAATCTTGAGCAGGTAGTAACAGTCTAGGGGATGGTTCTGACATAGATTTTTAAAGGCAAAGTTGGCTTTCAGGGCTTTTGTGTCTCTGTGGCAGACTGGCAGACTCTGAGGGAGTGAAGTACTACCCATGCTAGAGGAAAATCAAATGAGGGACCACTTCAGCAAAAAGAAAAGGAAGATGCTACCATATGGACATAAGTTGTAGCATGGAAAATTCTAGTTAGATATGAGGAAAAAGAATGTCTCATTGAGCTAGTTCAAACACTGGAGCAGATTGTCTTCAAACACATCCAAAACTCACCTGGACACCTTGGTAACCTGTTCAAACTGCAAAATTGGATCAAGCTGCAATCCTGCATGGTCAGCTGAGGCCAGAGAATGGAATTAGGAGCTTTCTGTCTCATTCTGCAGTCAAACAGTTCAGAGAAGCTGCTTAATTTTTCTTTATTTGAGACAAAAGACCTGATGGGAGCAGGCGATGAAGGCAAAAAGCTTAGTGAGATTGGAAGCAGAGTCTGTAATGAGAGAAAGTGAGAGAATCAATTAGCTGTCAGGGTGGGACCAGAGACTGGAACAGTCTGGGGAAGAGACATAGTGATGCTCTTTTCTGGTCCCCACATCATGGTGTTCTGAGGAAAGTGTTAGAACTAGGGAGAAATAATACGTGATCAAGTGTGTTTGGTTTGTGTATGTGTGTAGGGGTGTGTGGGGGGAGGGGCGTTTTTGGTAATGGGGGAAGGGGTCACCTTGTGAGAGCAAAAGCTCCCCTGCCCCCAAGGTGTACCCCTCAGCCCAGGCTGAGCCAATTAGCAATAGAGAAATGCCTCTGCAAATCCATATTTGTGAGGGGAAGGACTGTCTTGAAAAGAAGAAAATGAAGAGAAGCTGGAGGAGAGACCATTGACCTGAACGAAAGATGACTATTCACCATTGGACTAAACAAAGAGAGAGCTTCGTTGCCAGGAGGAAGGAGGAGGAGGGAGACAACAGAGAACCTCAGACACCCAGTTCAATGGCATAGAGTAGGAGAAGGCAAAGGAGGTTCCCTGCAGCCCATGGAAGTTAAATGGCGGAGCAGATACCAGCATGTAGACCATGGAGGACTCCACGCTGGAGCAGAAAAGCTGAGCCTGAGGGCAAGTGTGACTGAATTGAGACCCTGAGACATGCTCAAGGCTGGAGTAGGAATGGACCACCAGAGCCAGGGGGTGAGGAGGTGTGCTGGACCAGAGACCTGTCTGCAGCCCATGGATGTCCTCATGTCGGAGCTGGGAGCTGAGCCTGAAGAGGTCTGTGACTCCATGGGAGGCTTGCATTAGAACACCTTGTTCCTGGACTTTCATGCCAGGAAGAGTAGCAGTGGACTGCAACCCCTATTCCCTGTGCCGCTGGAGAGGAGAAGGTAGAGAAATTGGGAGCAAAGTGATTTGAGCCTGGGAAGAAGGGAGGGGTGGGGGGAAGGTGTTATAAGATGTGGTTGTTATGTTTACTCAGACGAATGGCAACAAATTAAATTGATTTTTCTTCCCCAAGTTGAGGCTGTTTTGCCAGTGACCATAACTGGTGAGTGAGCCGTCCCTGTCCTTTATTCCTAATCCCTGCACCCCTTGTTGCGATTCCCTTCCCATCTCACAAGGTGAGGGGAGTAAGTGCAGGACCGCATGGTCTACCTGTGGTTAAACCACCACATCAGGTAACTGAAAAATCTATCTTAACACCTTTTCAAAAGGTAGGTGAAAAGATTTTTTCAGATTAATCTAATTCTGGAATTTCTAGTTGCTTGCTCAGGGCTGCAGCTTTATTTTTCTTTTAACATGCTTTGTGCACTTGTCTCATTTGAAGTATTCTTCAATATATGGAAAGGTTATCTTAAATTGTTTTTAATTCAAATTATAGCAGAGCTGGGTTGAGCGTCTGGTTTCAATTGAAAGGGAGTAAAAGATAGTAAACAGATCTGATTTAAATATACATTTTAGTGGAATTGCTTTCCTGGTAAGGACTATTTCACACATTACCATTCCCCTGAACTTTTTAAAATAACATAAACAGACAAACCACACAGTTAGGGAAGTTTGCCCTTAAAAATAAGCAAAAGATCTTTCCTCAGCAGGCTTGCAAAAATGGTATTTAAAACCTCACTTCTTCCCCACTATTTTAGAGGCTAAAACGCTGGGCACAGATCTGTTTCTGATCATTTATGAGCCAATTACTGCACTTTGTACTGAAATAGCTCTCTGAGATTAAAAATTCTGGTTGCAGCTGTGTAAGAGAAATTTAGAATATTAATGAAGCAAAGATTTTTGTTATCTTGAGTATTTTTATTCAGTTTTTTGTATTTTATCCTTTTCCAGTATAAACTGCAAGTGAAATATAGAACAACAAAACCTGAGAACTGTTTTTTGATTTTTTTTTCAACTTTCATAACAGAGAGAGGAGAAAGATATATACTTTGTTTTATTGCACATTAAATACAACTTTACCACCTTAATATCATTGAAATAATAGGAAGATATAAGTGGGGAACAGCAGAAGAGGACAAAAGCTCTGGAAAGCTGAGGCCAACTTTTCTTAAGGGATATCTTTTCCTTTTAAGTTTAAAAGTTGTAATCCAAATGACAATTATTTGAAAAGATAGGCAAAGAATTAAATGAATTTCCATTTTTCCTGCAAAGTATTTATTAGGTCAACACTGCTACCTAAAATCTCTGGACATTTGTATTTTTTTTGGGTATGTGTGTCTGAGCAGAGATAATGTCCACTGGGCTTCAAGCTACCAGTGCTAGACTTGAGCCTCAGCAACCCTCCACATACAAAGTAACCATCTGCCTTCAACTGGAGATGCTGCAGCTGCTGAGACACTTTGTTTAAAACTGGTGGAACATGGCTAAGCTACCTTGCAGGAAGAAGCAGACCACTGAAATCTAATATTTCCTCTGAACCTTATACCTGTGGTAGAGGAAATTCTTCTTCTCAGCAACATGATTTGTCCGTCTGGCATTTGACTTCCAGCTGATTTATGAATCTGCAGATCTGCACATACAGCCTGACCAGCCACTTCTCCCAGGTGCTCCTCATACCAATGGAGGAATGGCCAGGAGCAGGTTGTCCTGCCAGCACAGGTCCTGCTGCTGGTGGAGCATTTTCCTGGGGCTTCCTCAGATCAGGGCAGGATCAGGCTCTGCACTGTCTGATCTTGGCATGCCACATCCTGCAGACAACTCTCTAGTTCCTAAAACATTTTTTTCTTAAAAGTGGAATGAAGTTCACAGAATCACAGAATGTTAGGGATT
>NW_010334877.1:2306-2519 GCF_000700745.2 Antrostomus carolinensis | reverse complement strand
CAGGAAGAAGAGAGGGGTGGGGGGAACGTGTTTTTTAAGATTTGGTTTGATTTCTCATTATGCTCTTCTGATTTGATTGGTTGAAATTGAACAAATTTCCCCAAGTCAAGTTTGTTTTGCCCCTGACACTAATTGCTGAGTGATCTCCCTGTCCTTATCTTGACACACGAGCCTTTCATTCTATTTTCTCCCCTCTCTGTCCCACTGAGGAGG
>NW_010334877.1:0-2283 GCF_000700745.2 Antrostomus carolinensis | reverse complement strand
GGCACTTGGCATCCATCCAGGGTCATCCACCACATGAGGTTTCTCCGCACGCCCAACATTTTTTAACTGAATGGGGACTAAGTTGTTCTAGCTACTGGAGGGTGAGGTAAAACTGGGGCATCTTTGACCCCAAGCCTACTTCTAGTTATTCCAGCTTTGAATTTTGTGGGACAGTATTTGGCTGGTCTCAGCAAAACTCCTAACACTGCTAAATTAATTGAGGGAGATGTGCTGGAACTTGTCGTGGGACAGTATTTGGCTGGTCTCAGCGAATTTAACTGGAAAACATGAAAATAACACCTTTGATAAAAAGGGAGATGCTAAGCACCCAAGAAATTCAGCAGTGTTAGCTGTGTTATCAATGTTAAAATTAACATTTCCTGAGAGGTAAATTCTTTCTTCCCTGCACACCTGTAGAGGCTCTTTACCATATAAACAAAAATTCAGGGAGGCACTGCCAGAATGAGCTGCAGGAAGCATTTCTGCACTAGGTGTGTGCTGAAATACATAAAGGAGGAAGGTATGAGGTACAAGAAATCCAAATGGTCCAAAAACCTGCTCTCAGCAAAACTCAGCTTATACTTTAAGTCTATTGATCCCAGCGACATTTTCAATATAGCATGGTTTATGCCACCAGCTTCTCTTTATTTACACAAATTGTTTATGAAGTAGGTCTACATGTATGCTTGTTCCTGTCTTGCGTTGGTAAAACAACCTCAGATTTACCTATGTGCGTTTTATGTTCTCTCAAGCAAGTCTTGCAGCCTTCTTACACACAAGGTTGTTGGGTCAGTTTGGCGTGAGTCTGGGGTTCGTATTTGTCCTGTGTGTGTATGAACTGTCTTCAAAGAATTCAATTTACTGGTTACATCATCAGTTTCTTCAGTGTTGAGAGAAGCTGTCAAGAGTCCATTTGATGAGAAGAGCACACCTCTAGTCTCCGGTGACTTTGCCCACATCTTTATTACAGTTTCAGTCTGTGTAAGCATAGACAAAAACAATTCAAATTTTCACACAGGCTGGTTAATACAGATTTTTAAAAATCCCAATAAAGCAACGCTGTGACACTGTTTATTTTGCAAAAAAGGGTTTATGTTTAGAAAGACAACTCAGTAGGTAACTGCTGTCTTGCTGTTTTTTGAGGCTGAAGTGAAATCACACTAAGATTACTTAAAAATGTGAAAGGTATATAAAATTAAGGGGCTTAATTTTTTACAGTGTATCATCCTTTGAACTTGCTAATTTCGTCGTGATTTTGGGAAACATTCTTCTGTCTTTAACGCAAAATATTATTTTCTGCCAGAAAATTCCACAACTCATTTTAGGGTTGTGCTATAGATAAATCAAAATCAAATCCTGGAGAGTATATAACGTAAGTTTTAAAACACTTTTCCTCATCTGACAGAAAAGCTTCAGAATTGCAGGAGATGTTTCATTTTGTCAGCCCTGATTACAGGACACTTCTTCAAGGTGGTCATTTCTATAACCTGCAATTGGAGTGATTTTAAAACGTTTTCCAGCTATTAGAAGTTATTTGGTACATTAGGTCAGGATTTCTCAATCTCAAATTCTATAAGGACAATCATGGTATGAAGGCTGGAGAGAGACTTTCAGTAACTGTAGAGTACCTGTTTGTGAGCCAGTTATAAAACTGGAGTAATGCTATCTCTTACATGCTGAAGTTTATATTGAATTCATTGGAGGAAAAATAAAGGAATTTAGGACCAGTTGTTTGTCATCAGATGCATTTGTCATAAATGTACCTAAACCACATGGTGGCAAAGAGGATTTCACTCAGTGGTACCTTGCAGTTCCCAAACAGCTTGCTTCACTTTCGATTTTATCAATAAAAATTAATTTTAGTTGCATTCAGGTGATTTCTCAGACAAAAATGGACTTTTCAGGAAATTTTAAGCATTATCAAGAGTTGAAACTTGTCAGACACTGGACACGGAGTCTTCACGGGGAGTACAGGGTTGTAAGAGATTCAGTAGGGCTTCACCTACAGCCACGGTAGGCCTCGTGTGCTGGTACGGTGGTCTTCCACCTTTAAACCTTGTTCCCTCCATCGCTTACAACGTGCTTTGTTACATAAAATGAAGGTGACCTTCCTTCTGCTGGTCTCACACCAACTGTGAAACCCACTGAATATCGATACGCTTAGGGCTGAATGTCAGGTCGAAGCCAATCGTGCACAGAGCATTTTGCGGGCTCCCTGAGACAGACCCACCCCTTCTGTTTAGCCTGGCTCTCCCTCACCCCACCCGCCCGAGAGGCTGAGCC
>NW_010334876.1:59383-62557 GCF_000700745.2 Antrostomus carolinensis | reverse complement strand
CTAAGAAGTACCTCTCAAATCCCAGCCTGGCAGCAGGCAAGCTCTCCTCCCCTCAGTTTAAGAGAACAGTGGATCCCCGCCAAAGCTGCCAAACCATGTGTAAATTCCCACTTCCTGGTATTTTAGTAGTCCTTACTTTTTAAAGACTGTTCAGAGCTCTGAGCTTCCCACTGTATGTCTGAAAAGTCATCCCTTGCATGACTGAACTGCAGCACGTCCTGTCCCATAGCAGCTGCATAAATCCTTGGTGACCAGAGGTGTATACCAGACAGGTGAATGAAATCCTCCTGTTGCCTAGTGTATGCGTAGTGCTAGGCATCCACCTGCCATGTGAATGGCTCTAAATTAGTGCTTCAGTTCAATTCAGGAGTTGGCTTTTGAAAAATAGTTGCTGGTTGTCCCTGCTGAGCACACTTTGCTTTGCATGGTGGATCAGCCTGGGAACGCATGAACTGGGATTCCCTTCAGATGAGACTGGCCTGAAGGGTGCAGCCTGTCTACATCTGATGTGCTCCAGCCACAAATACGTGTGTGGTGTACAAGACCACACTGAGGCTAATCTGAAATAAAAAAATTCCAAAAGCCAGACACCGTGGTTTACTCTTTCTTCAGAGCTGCTGTTGCTCCACAGTACTTGCTAATTTAGTCTTAGCCTTTATGTGTTTGTGTGGGTGCCTATATTCCCAGCCACAGGAACAGAATTGCTCTTTCTTGGAACTTGGGGTGCTTCTGGCATGTCTGTTGTGAGTTGGATATGCTTCAATTAATATAGTGATGGTAAAGAGGCTGGAGAGCCTTTGAGGCTCTGAAGTGCGCTGACAGCTGGGTAAGTTCTGGGGTAAAGTAGTGAGTGTAGCTTGCAGGCCATGGATCAATATTGTAGAGTAGATAATAGGATTAGGAAACCACATCCTTACACTCTTCTTGCAGTGTGAGATTGTGCATTGGTAACTGGCATTCACACCTCTGTGTTGTCTCAGCTGGGATTGTCCTGGACCATTGCTTCTTGATTAGACATAAATTACTATGGAGACTTTTTGTTTATTTCGTACTGGATGTGAATCTGACCCTTTGGGTCAGATGTAGTACGGACCAAGCTATAGGTAGTCCAGTTACATATTTTCTCAACTGCAAATAAACTGATTGCTGTATATCAATAAAATATTTTTCCATTTTGAAAAAAAGTTGCTTTCCCAAAAGTGTTTAGAACAAGGAATAGGCAGTCAGCTAAAGCTGACTAAGGAAATACTGCAAAGAAGAAGTTTATGGCTAGCAAGTGTCATCTAGGTTTGCCTAAGTGCACTGTGTCATTGGTTACATTGTTTCATGTATTTGTGAAACGCATGAACTGTAATTACAGCATGTGCATCTATACATTTGTGTGTATACACGTGCCTTATTATTTATTCCATCTACTTAGCTCTTTAAAACCTGAAGCTAGGAGTAAGGTTTGCCTGCATGTACATAATGTGAAGGGCTTTTGTGAATGGTATGTTGTCAGTAATACATATTTTTAATCTCATTCCCTAAACACTTTGAAGAGATGGAGGAGCTGGCAGAGCATGGCATTTTCTTGCCTTATAATATGCAAGGACTGACAGATGAGCAAATCGAAGAACTGAAGTTAAAGGATGAGTGGGCAGAAAAGTGTGTACCCAGTGGTGGAAGCGTCTTCAAGAAGGATGAAATTGGGCGAAGAAATGGACATGGTAAATCAATAAAAGTTTCTTTCCCTGCAGGCATAGTTAATCTGTAATATAATGAGGAACATGAAAACATAATTCTGGACCTTTCACTTTTACCTCACTGTCCTGAAAGAACAGAAAAATAACCAAGTAGATACTTAGTATACATATTTCAGGCCAGCATGTCAGCTGGCTCATGTTTATTTGCTAATTATAAAAAGAATCCTATAAATAAACTGTGTTAAGGGCAGTCATGGATTGTTAAGTAGCAGCTATTTCAAGATCCTGTTTTCACAACAGATCGGCTGAACTGTTAGTTACATACATAAGTCTTCTGTCTTGGATTAGGACCTGGTGTAATGTTGATTTAAAAGCCTAAATAGCAGTATATCTCTTCAGCACATATGCTGTTTATCTTTGCAACTGTAGTACTTAGAAGTAAACTCCAAAGATAAGTAAACAATTATCAGAAGCAAGTTTGTCTGTTTCACTTTAATTTATTCTCCCCATTTGTAAATGTATACTTGAGTACTATTTTTCTCCAGGGACTCCAAGATACATTAACAAGTTGTTTTTCTAATATTTCTCCTTTTTTCTCATTCATTATGACTCAAACTTCATGAACTCACTCCTGTCACTTTTTCCTTCTGCATCTCCAGCCAAGTGGTTTTGCCTTAGCACTTGGTATGTGTATTGAGCACCACTTAATAGTCAAGAGCATGAGGACTGATTGCACAGAAGAGACCACTTCTTGCTGTCTGTCCCCATACTCCAGACACTGCAACAGCCCACAGCAGACCTTGATTTCAAGACAGCTCAGCTAAGGAGAAATCTTTGGATGATTTGGTCTTAACTTGTCGTATACAAATAGCTTACTCCAAGTGTCCTGTTTTGGGGAAAATAATTCTTCTAACACAACACATTGCCCTATCAAATTTAAGCCTTTGTTGAACGTGATTAAGAGCTTATATTACAGCTAAATGTTTTCCCTCCTAACTGTGTTCTCAGAAATAGCTGTCTCTTACATGTAGGCATGTGTACAAAGCCTGTCTTGTTTGGCATGGTTGTGAGCAGTGTCAGACCTTGCATTAAAAATTTGCAAGCCACTTTAATGTGAGGACAGAACCACTTTTACTTGTAGTTGTACTTGGGCATTTATTTATTTATTAGTGGGCGGACAACTCTGTAATAGTAACAAAGTTACAATATTGAACAGCTAAATGTGGGCCACACTATAGACCATTAAATGATGCATTTAAATGTTCAGCTGTGAATGAATGCGATTTAATTGGATTTTTTTTTTGAGGAGAGGCTTTTTGTAACCAAAAAAGGTAACTATAGTATAAAATGCATGTTGTATTCCCAAAACTGCATTTACTGCTTAATTGAAATTTTAATTGGAAAAAAGTCAGTAAACTGCAAGCTCTTATCCCTTTTTATGCACATCTGGTAGTGCAGCCCACAGTAGTCACAAGTATGGCATGGGAAA
>NW_010334876.1:37602-59364 GCF_000700745.2 Antrostomus carolinensis | reverse complement strand
AAAGAGTCTTCATTTTGGTTGTGGCAAGTGTGAAATTATGGTTGTTGCTTTCTACTCAGTACTTTTGTCCCAAATGAAGTTCCAAATACAGGTCCAGTGTCTTTGTGGAAAAGTAAGTTTGGCTCTCCCAGGAGAAATACTGCTTTGTTTCTTAAGTTAGTAAGAAATACGGCAACGAACTGTCAAACAGACTGCAGCTTAGTAGTGTCTGCCTTGCTTTGTGATTTAACAATGTTTCATTTGCTTGGGCAGGGAGTAACCTGGACAGGTTGTTTGCTTGGTTTCTTTATAGTAAGCGTAGACTATTAAATATGTATCTCTTAATTGTAGCTCCAAATGAAAAAATGCAGCAAGTTATAAAGAAGACAATAGAGGAAGCCAAGGCATTAATCTCTAGGGTAAGTTTCCTGAAGTAGCAGCTGGTATGTGGGACTTTCTTAATAGGTGCTACGTAGTTGGGCAGCTTAAGAAAAAAACAGCCTTTTTTCAGTGCAGGGCCAACAGTTTGAGTAATATCATGAAGTGATGTGAATAGTCTAATAAAAACTGACATTTCTGTTAATGATTTTCTTAATGGCTTTTGGCAAGCTGGTTCAACAAGTTAAGGAATCAGATATTAAACTCCAAGTGAATACTGGCAACCGAGACTACATTGAATGATTAAATCGCATTTAATTTTATCCACATGCTCTTAATTTGCTATTGAAGCATTCTTTAGGTGAATGCTTGTCGTGTTTTCTGGTGAAAAATTAACTGCCTTCTGTGATGTTTGTGGAATAAAATACCTTTTGCTCGTTAACATAGTCTTTTGAGTTTTATGTATAATTAACTGAAAAATGTGTTCTAATCTCTTAGATTAGGCCTTGGTTTTACAAGCACTTGGACTCATGCTCAGTCCCAAAGAGTTTGTGTGTTTAAAGATAAGCATTAGGGTATGCCCTGATGGAACTATGGTCTCATTTATTCAGCTTCACTTTACCAAATCTGTAGATGTTCTTTATTGTGTCTCAGCTTTCATATTACTTTGAAATACAAATTAAGTAATATTTATTATCAGTTTGCTTTTTTGTAAACATCTGCAAGCAATTTTCTTCTCCCCTCCAATTCTTGGAATTGGTATGTATGGAACTTTAAAAAAGCTTTAAACCAGTTACGCAAATAGATAATTTACTGAATTGTTAGTGTTGCCTGTGCACTTAAATTGGCCTTCTTGGCAGTTTTGTTGCTGATAACAGTGTCCTATCAGTGATTTAGAGTGAGCAGCTCAGTGTTTCCAAAGGCCTCGTGGAGGCAAGCAGAGGAGCTGCCCTGTCACCTGGCAGCCCTTCCAGTGCGCCGAGTTGCAGCAAACCTTTCTGGAATTGAGGCAGGCGTTCAGCCAAACTGTTCTGAGTCATAGCAGAATCTGTGCAAAATGAGAGATCTTTCAGATTAAAGCTTCTGGACTATAAGGATTTTCTCCAGATGGACTTCTTTGTTGGATTGCATCTCATCAAGTCTGTTTGTAACCAGGGAGAAAATTAATAATATGTAGTTTTACTTCTTGAGTCAAAAATATCTGCAGATCTGGTCTCCACTTTGCAGGTATTCCTGCCTGGGCAAAATTTCAAACTATGTATCATGTCACTTGTAGCAGAAAGTTGCAGAATTGCTGCGCTGCATGCTGACTTAGTCCAGAAATTACTGCCATTCACTGGTGGATTAAGTTAAGGATGGTTTGTGGAGTGATTTGATAGGTTCATCACTTTATAATGATGAAAATGAAGAAATACGCTTGAGTATTAAAAAATGTCGGTCATCTGAGATTGAGAAACCAATTGTACTTGCCAGTTAACAAGTTTAGGAATGTCCACAAGGAGGCAATATCATCTTGCTCTCTTTTTTATAAACCTTGTCACTTAAAATATAGGAACTTAAATCTATAAGAAAAAACTTTTTCTTCTCTTCCAGATACGTTTTGTTTTTCCTCTGTCCATTGCAGTAGGGTTTGGAATGATCTCAAGTATTTGATCTTGCAGATCTCTGCATAAGCCATGCAATATGCCAAGCTTTATTCTTCTGCTCACATGTGCTCTTATTTTTTTCCTCAAGTTTTAGGCCCCTTGTCTAGAATTCATTTGAATTCTACTGTTTTGAATCTTGTTCATGAATCACAAGTACTTGGAACCAAAGTCTCCCCATCCAGTTTCTGTGGTCACATGTGTACTTGTTTGAATTCCCATATCCCATAGACTTTTGTTACTAAATGCCTTCTGCACAATTTAGTGAAGATCTCTTCCTTCCCTGCCCCCGCTCCCAGTGTAAGCGAGCTCAAGTGTAGCGATGTATTTAGAAGCTGATATTCAACTGAGAAAGTTTGCACTTCTACTATCTTTTTGCAGCCAGTTAGCTTTGCTCAACTATCCCACTGTTGAACCTTCAAACTGACTACAAAGCAGAGTCTTTCTGCATAGTTTTTAAAATTACCAGTGATCCTGGCCTCTGTTTCAGAAACAAGTTCAGGCCAATGTGTGTGTTAATATGGAGATGGTGAAAGATGCACTGGACCAGCTCCGAGGGGCTGTGATGATTGTGTACCCAATGGGATTGCCTCCACATGATCCAGTTAGGATGGAGTTTGAAGATAAAGAAGACTTGTCAGGAACTCAGGTATGCAGTAATGTATTTGGATTGTTTGTAGTGCCTGTGTTAAATATGTGCTATACTGTTCTCCATTTTGCCAATGAAGGTTGTTTTTCATTTGCATGACAAATTTTGTTTAATGTTTTTGTCTGATTATGTAAAAGAATAGCAATAGCTTAACTAGAAATAAGATGAATGAAGATTTTTTTCAAATACTACATACAAAGTTGAGTTCAGGTAAATCTTGGACCCACTTTAAATAGCTTATCATTCTTTCTAATGCCAGTATTGAGGCTTTGTCGCCCAAAGTGTTTATGTTAGATCAAGACTGAATGGAATATGAATGAAAATGCTGCAGATTAATAGAAAAAGAAAAATGTAGCAGAAGTATAGTGTAAAATCAGATGAATTACATTAGCCTTTCTCTTAAGAATTCCAGAAAATTTTCCCAGAAATTTTTTCTGGTTTTGAAAAAAAAGCAAGAAACAATGTGCCTCAACACTTCACCTTGTTTGTGTATTTGTCACAGGCTGGACTTGAAGTTATAGAAGAATCAGAAGCACAGTTATGGTGGGCAGGAAAGGAGTTGAAAGAAACAAAGTTGCTCTCTGACTATGTAGGCAAAAATGAGAAAACAACCATCATTGTCAAGATACAAAAAGTAAGTACTGCTGGGAGATTTCTTTACAAGTTATTCACCTTTAGCTGTTTAATTCTCTGTGGAAGAGAGTTGTCTGTAGGTGTATTAAATGGGTTAGATTAGTTCTGGCTTGAGTGTCTTAAAGCTGTACATCTATTTTAAGGTTTTAATTTTTCATATTCTGAGTTTCTCTTTAGTAATTCCTTTGCCTGTCAGTTTATACTGTAGTAGCTATTACTTGCTCCATAGCACTTTTCTAAAGTACAGCAAAGAGATATTTAAAAATAGATTAAATAGAAACTGAAAAGTTTAAAAAACCTCAACTGACTCTCAGTTCCATTTCAGTGCAGAGCACTGAACATTGAGCAGAGCACTGGGCAGTCATTCAGTCTGCCCAGTTTTTCTAATTGTATTCATTAATGTTCTTTTTGCCGTATTCTGGCCTTTAAAAAACAGTTTTAATGTTTTGTGCATATGTGGTGTGGAACTTCTCACCCCTGTTTCAGTCTGTCCTGTGAAAGACAGTGTCTGTAGCTCAGTAGTTTTCAGCCTTTGATGTCCTGAGTTTTTGATGGCAGTTTTGATGACTGTCTCAGTTGCCTCAGAAATGTGGACATGCCTCCTCTTTGAGAGGACACAGGTTGTGGAAGAGCCTGAACTTATGCTCTCCCAAAGTGTTCAGTGAGAACTTGCTGGGTGCCAGAAGGAAGAACAAGCTGCTGGGCCTTTACCACAGGGTTGCGCTGTCAGCTGCAGCTCACCTAAAGCTTCCAGCTGAACTTTTTTAAAAGAAATGAGACTTTCCAGTTGTCAGATGTGGTGAAGCAAGTGAGGTCTTCTGTATTAATTGTGAACACAGGTATGAGTCATCCTCTGGAGTAATGAACTAAAATGAGGCAAAGATCTCCTGCTGCTTCCCGGTTTATAGACCTGGTGCTTCTGCAAAAGCCAGTCATTGTTCTGGTGTCTGATGGAATGGTCAGGTTCTTGCAATATCAGAATTAGCACCAAGCCACTTCATTATTTTTTGGTCACAATTATTTTGTACTAACTGTGCAGTTGTATTCATCTCTGGTGAGAATGTCATACTCGAGGGAAGAATGTTTGGTGTTTCACCACTTCATTTTCAGAGCTTTGTCAGAAGATGCTCACCCTCTTCACGTGTGTATGTTTCTCTCTATATCACATTCAGAGGGTGCTTTTGTGAAAGTCAAATGTCTCAGAGTACCTATAGCTTAGAATTATTCTGGAGCAGCATTTCACTTCCATGTCTCCGCCACAGAAAGCATTAATGGTTATATCTGCAAGTGTCTGTAATAGAATTATTCAAAGATAAGTCAAGTAT
The DNA here is from genome assembly GCF_000700745.2 of Antrostomus carolinensis. Taxonomy (NCBI): domain Eukaryota; kingdom Metazoa; phylum Chordata; class Aves; order Caprimulgiformes; family Caprimulgidae; genus Antrostomus; species Antrostomus carolinensis. Next base: position 54,757 of record NW_010334876.1, on the reverse strand, counting down.
TTATGTGTTTATCATTTAGAAGACCAGAATTGCTTTCTTTTTTCTATCAGGGTGACTGAAAATTGTGTGGCAACTCAACAGCCATTGAAATGTAGGCTCTGAGGAAAGCTGTCTTACTGTTTAATTAGTTGAAGGACTTCACAGAATGCAAAGTAGTACGGTGACTTTTTATCTGAAGAGGGATGTCTGCGTTCTTGGGTTGGAGAGCTAAATTAAACCACCTTAGACCCTTTTTGTTCCAGAGAGGATTCACCATCTCCATTCAAACTGTTCTGTTTGTTACTGTTGACAGTAGCTGTCATCAACTGTATTCTGCCCTGCACATAATTTCTTCCATGAGGACAGTTGCCTGGAAAAATTTTTTTTCTCTTATTTATAGTAACAAATAAAATTTCTTTTATTTGTCGTGTTTTGTAGCAGCCTTCCTTCCCTGCTTTACTAAGTCATTTGCCATCTTGAGTCTGTATTAGCAGGGGAGCTAAAGATGGATGGGCCCATCCTGAGAGATCTAGAACGGCCATAAAGTAGAGAGATTTGTTATGTCTTTTAGAGTGGAAGCTTAAGTACAATAGACTCAGTCCTGTTTGCAGCTCCTATTGATGTCCGCAAAATTGACAGCATGATTCAGATGCTGAGATGAAAAATAATTCTGACTTGAACACAGCAGAAGTTTCTCAACATTTATTTTCCTGTCCTAAGGGACCTTATTAAATTTGAGAAATCCTGTTGTCTGAAGAAAAATTTTGCTATCTTTGCATAGCAGCTTCTCTTTTGTATCACAAATGCCATCATAAATAAAATTTACAATTTCCCTTTCAGAAAGGACAAGGAGCTCCAGGGCGTGAACCTCTAATTAGTCATGAAGAGCAAAAACAGATGATGCTGTATTACTACAGAAAGCAGGAGGAACTGAAGGTAACAGTGTCTTTTTACTGTATGTGAGCTGTGGTGGTGCAGACACCAAGGGCAGGTTACATTCAGGAAAGCCTTCTTAACCTGTCCGTTCTGTTTACAGAAACTAGAAGAGGATGACGATGACTCATTTCTAAATGCTGAGTGGGCAGACAACCATGCTTTGAAAAGGCAATTTCATGGTGTAAAAGACATCAAGTGGGGGCCGAGATGAAGCTCTGCAAACACCTCTTTGCCTCTGTAAGCTGTTTGGTTGATAACACTTGTTTGCAACGGGGAGTTGTTTTGTATGTGGTGGATTCTTCTGACAAAAGCTGAAATTGTCACTTCCGTAGCAGGTGCCTGTTTTAGCCTTAGGTTTTCAAGAAATGTTTGCATTTCTGTGTTAACTGTAGCAGCACCTGTCTCTGCAAGCTATAGAATCAGACCTGGTGAAGTTTGCTATTTTATTAGAAACTTGTAATTTGAACATTGAAATATTAAGCTATTTAATAGATAATATATCTAGTACATATGCATTAGAATGTTTGGTGTTGTTTTGAGTGGTCTTTACACTTTCTTCCTGATTCTTGTATTCTTTTAGATGATACAGTCTGTAGAAGGTAATTTCTTTTATAAGAAATGAGTTTTCTCAGGCTAGTCCAATGAAAGTGATTTTTATGTGCTTGTTTGCCTTTCAACATTGCTAATTTCAAACTATCTTTTTTAAATGAATTGACCTCTTAACAATTGTTTAAAGAAGGTGTTTTTCTATAAACACAAATAAAAATTGTTCTAGAATGCTTCATTTTCATTCTTTTGTTTTAGTTTTCTTTGACTTTGGAAGCCAACCTAGTGATCTCATTCAGTTTAACAAGCTGTTAGCCGTGATGCTTTTATTTAAAGACTGACACAAATCTGTTTACAAAAGTAAGCATCATTTGCAAGCAGATTGGATGCAATCAACCCAAATTTAATAGGCAAGATCTTCTAACACAGAAGTACCTCTAAGATTGTGACTGGATTTATAGTGTTTAGTTTCTAACAAATCAGCATTTTAAAATGAGAAGTCATGGAATTTATGGGAGAGTGTTTCCACTATATGCTTGATGTTTAGGATCCCATTGCCATTTCTAAAATGTCCCATCAGTTAGCTCTGGGTTATAGAATCATAGAATGGTCTTGGTTGGAAGGGACCTTAAAGATCATCTAGTTCCAACCTCCCTGCCATCAGCAGGGACACCTTCCACTAGACCAGGTTGCTCAAAGCCTCATCCAGCCTGGCCTTGAACACTTCCAGGGAGGGGGCATCCACAACTTCCTTGGGCAACCTGTTCCAGTGTCTGATCACCCTCACAGTGAAGAACTTCTTCCTAATATCTAATCTAAACCTCCCCTCTTTCAGCTTAAACCCATTTCCCCTTGTTCTGTCATTAACTGCCCTTATGAAAAGTCCCTCCCCAGCTTTCTTGTAGGCCCCCTTCAGGTACTGGAAGGCCGCTATAAGATCTCCCCGGAGCCTTCTCTTTTCCAGGCTGAACAGCCCCAACTCTCTCAGCCTGTCCTCATAGGAGAGGTGTTCCAGCCTCGGATCATCCTGGTGGCCTCCTCTGGACTTGTTCTAGCTGCTTCAGGTCTCTCTTGTGATGGGGGCTCCAGAACTGGACACAGTACTCCAGGTGGGGCCTTACGAGAGCAGAGTAGAGGGGCAGAATCACCTCCCTCGACCTGCTGGACACGCTTCTCTTGATGCAGCCCAGGATACGGTTATTGGCCTCTGGGCTGCAAGCGCACATTGGCAGCTCATGTTCAGCTTCTCATTCACCACCACTCCCAAGTCCTTCTCTTCAGAGCTGGTCTCTGGTTCAAGACTTACAAAGAAATGCTAGTAGACTTGAAGCAAATGTTGTGTCTGTTTCTGAAGGGAGGATTCTGATTTGGGATACTGTATGACTAATGGATAATTAAATCTCTAGAATTATCTAGGTAGATAATTAATGTTTAGAAACAAGTTCCTCAAGTTTTACATGTTTAGACTTCTGTGTCCTTAAAGGAGATGTTTTTCTATGGAGGCAGATGTGTTTCCTCTTCAGGTCACTGAGCAGTGCAAAGCCAGAGTGCCCTGAAAATTCTACATGAGGAGCAACTCAGTGTTTTAAAAAGAGGTGAACCAGTGTGGGCACTCACAGCCAGCAACTAAAATGATGTCTTCATTCACACCCCAAAGAAGTTGTCCCTGGGGCAGCAAGGAAGCCGAGGAAGCGTTGCGTTTGTAATTTGCATTAGACTTCAGGATACCAAGTTGCTCCTGCACACGTCTGCTTCCTTTCCACCTGAGCCAAACTAGGTCATGTTCACAAAGTCCATCAGTCTTCAGAACAGGCACTTGCTCATCTGCACATAGTTTACATCAAATTTTAATGTGAAATATTTTTCTCAGGTGTCATGTTATGGCACTGTGGTGCTAGGGCTGCTCAGCACCTCTGGAAGTGGGATGGGTTATGTTTGCTGCCTGAACTTACACTCAAATTTGACATTTTTCATTGATAGTTTTTTGTCTTATTCATGCCCTAATCCTGATGTCAGGAGGGTTTACTGGCAGAGACACTTAAAGACCCAAATGTCTGAGATATTATCAACCAGAAGTTTCCTGTCTTGCCAAACCTGGCAGTGCAAGATGGAAGTAAATTTTGTGGTCATTGACAAAATACCTGGCTGTTGCTCTCCAGGCTCGCAAATCTCAACAGTGCTGGCTTGAATGTCTCTGCTTGTTTGAGTCATTGTAACAGAACAAAGGGAAAGTGTTTTGCTAGTCATTTTTTGAAGATGAAAAAACCATCATTTTCGGTAAGTATTAGTGTGGTTGAATTGACGCCGATCAGGTTAAACTGAAGTGTTTGCTGAACTCGCGGCTGGAAGATTGAATACAGAATAGAGAATTAATGCAATTCAGTGAACTCTTCATGGTGGTTTTACTTTGATCACTGATTCTTTCAGGAAAATTTGGTGTCTGGTAGTTTTTCTTGAATATTAACTTTACAGTAACCTGTTTTGGGTTTTTTTTAAAAAAAACCCCAAAACAACAGTATGTGGGATTTTTCCAAGTTGCAAAACTTCAAATATTTTGTATTTAAAATCTACCTGGAATTATTTCTATGTGGCAAGGAAATGGAGTGTGTTTTAACAGAACGCTTTGTTCTACCACTTCATCGGATGAAAATCAGTGTCTTGTACAAATCTGGAGATTTTTTAGCCATTCCCATAGCTGAAGGCTTTTTTCCTAATATGCTCCTTTGCTGGCATCAAAAGGTGAAGAAAATCTGGAAATACTTAATTTCTTAGTATCAGTGGCATTGCAACCCACAGTGGTATGGTGAGTGTTCTCGATCCATGACTCGGATTGGCAGCACTCAGTGAAATCATTATAAAATTAGTTTATTCATTATAAAAGCTGTTAGCCACCTAGCTCCAGCTCCTGATCAGTCCTGCCTGATTTTAAGAGGCTCAGGCTGCCAGAGATGTTGCTGTGGCTTTTAAGGGGGCTTCTAGAGCTGTAAAACCTCTCCCTCCTCTGCCCTCTCCCCCGTGATGCTGTCCTTAGTGGGTTTCACAGAGATGTGTACAAATGCTGTCCGAGGGCCCAAATCTCAAAGCAGGTTCTGGAAAGTGGTGATTTTGTTTGTGCAGTTATATATATCCTTCCAAAAAAATCAAATGACTATTTATAGGTTAATGACTTAGGGTTGTTTCACATTCGTTTTGCTCTTTTCCAGCAATGTTCTAAAATATTTATGTCCTTCTGGCAGCCAGAAAAAAATGTAGCTGTTTATAAGCTTCTAAAGCAAGTTGTGTGGCAGCCTGGCACATTTTGTAGCCAAGGGGGTGTTATAACCTGGCGATTCCCAAACTTAATTCCTCCAGGCATTGCTCTGTTTCCTGTGCTGCTTGTGACAACGCTTCCCACTCCCCGGAATCTCGTCTGTTCTGTTTAAGAAGCCGCTGAGGACAGCCAGCTGTGCCCTGTGATTTTTGTTCTGCCAGCCTTGGAGGGAGATTCCTGAAAGCCAGACTGCCCGGAAGCTACCCGGGGTGGAGATCTGCTCTGGGATCGGGAGTTGCAATGTGACCTTACCTGGTGGTGCTTATTTATTGGCACTTATGCACCCCAGTACTTATTTGCCTGCTTCTCACCATTTGAAAGGAGCTTTTTTTAGTTACTTTTGTTTAGTCATAGCTGCGTTGAGCTTAGTGGCCTTGGCAGGAAGCTTCCCAGATGTTTTGGATCAGTTATAATGAATGCTTGAAAATATCCAACTGAATCCCTCTTACAAATAGAGCTTTCATCTTAGATTAGTATTATTTGGAGGAGTTTGTTCTGTGGGATCCCAGTCCTGTAAATAACTGAAGTCATCGCTGGCCTTTGGCCATTTGATTTGATGTCCTTGATACCAGGAAAGTATTCAATAGCAGAGGAGGCACAATGAAAATAACATAAGCAGTAAAGTATCTGTACTCTCTGGATCTCGCTCGCTAAACCCTGCTGCACATCCATGACTGCAAGTAACTGGTTTTCCATGACAAAACCCTAACACGTTGCTCACACCTTCCTCCCAGCAGAGCTCTCTCTGCAGCTGGCTTCCATGTCAAAGGAGCTCAAGAAGCTTTATTGTATTTCCAAGACTTGTTGAGAGTTACTGTTTCAGTGAAAAAGAGACTTTTAAATTACCTTTATATGGAGGATTTTGATGGGGGCATTTGAACAGGACCTTTGATTATGGTGCTTATAATATTGTTATTTCCTCTCTAAAAGTGAGGGAAAAACAGGCACAGGAAAGAATTAACACGGAAGAAACTCCATTTTATCCTGTGTACCTCTGACTGCAGTTCTCTGCTGTAATTGTCCATTTTCTTCTTTAGCTGAGAAACCAGTCCCTAGGATCAATGCTCTCCTGAGTTCTCCCAAGAGTTCTCCCTGGCCTGTATCAGAAACAGTGTGGCCAGCAGGAGTAGGGAAGTGATTGTGCCCCTGTACTCAGCACTGGTGAGGCTGCATCTCGAGTACTGTGTCCAGTTTTGGGCCCCTCACTACAGGAAAGATGTTGAGGTGCTGGGGCAGGTCCAGAGAAGGGCAACACAGCTGGTGAAGGGTCTGGAGAACAAGTCTTACGAGGAGCGGGGAGCAGCTGACAGAGCTGGGATTGTTTAGCCTGGAGAAAAGGAAGCTGAGGGGAGATCTTATTCCTCTCTACAGCTACCTGAAAGGAGACTGGAGAGAGGTGGGTGTCGGTCTCTTCTCCCAAGTAACAAGTGACAGAACGAGAGGAAATGGCCTTAAATTGCACCAGGGGAGGTTTAGATTGGACATAAGGAAAAACTTCTTCACCAAAAAGGTGGTCAAACATTGGAAGAGGCTGCCCAGGGAGGTGGTGTAGTCACCTTCCCTGGTGGTATTTAAAAGATGGGTAGAGAAGGTGCTTAGGGACATGGCTTGGAGGTGTAATTGGTGGTGTTAGGTTCATGGCTGGACTCAAGGATCTTAAAGGTCTTTCCCAACCACTACTATTCTGTGTGATTCTGTAACAGCATCTGTGGCTTTGCTGGATTCATTTGTTGTGGCTGAAATGGAATGAACGTACTGGAGAAAGATGAAAGAGTACAGGAACAAAGCAAAGCCTATAGATATTTATATATCTATTCTAAAGAATTTGAGAATGAGGAGATAGGAACACCACATGTAGGTTTGCAAATGTGCAGAAGCATTTTATCTTTCTTCTAAACTGTTTATTTCTGGAAGTTTGATAGCAGACATACCCTTCTAGAGGGAAAACCTGTTCTCTATCAAGGGGCACACACAGCGGAACGGTTGCTAAAATGTTTATTATGTGGCCGTATCAGCGTCCTGATTAATGGAAATTTGTATTAAGTGTTGTGAGAGTTGCTAATGCCATTATAGCCCTTCACGTGCTGTTGAGGTTTCCTTCAACGGCAGCAGGAGGGGAACCAAGGCACCGGCACTTGGTGCTGTGTGGATGTGGCTCCTGCACCGCTTCCCCCCTGGGAGGTTGGCTGCACTCCCCAGGGTGCAGGGTGGGTGCTGCTCTGCCTTGGGATGCCAACACCGTTCCAGGTGTCTGTCTGTCTGTCCCATGCCCACCAGTGAGTTCTCCTCACCCTGCAAATGTATTCTCCTGTTTCATTTTACCACATGAGGATCACGGGGAAAAAGCCACCGGGGAGCTGGAATTTGTCTGCCTTAGAGCAGGGTGAGCACGTTTTAAAATGCCCCGGTGACGTTTCCTGATTGTGGTCCCTCTCCGTTCCCCGCTCCTCTGCCCGCAAACCCCTGTGCTGTTGTGGGTTTTGCAAATATCAGGAGGGGACTGACATTCGTTTGCATGGCTGTGGGATGGGGTGTCTGTGGTGGGCTGCCCTTGCTGCAGAGGTGGCCCCAGGGGGACGGTTAGGCCCTGGTCCCCATCTCCGTGCCAGTGGGTGTAGGGAGCTGGAGCCTCTGCTTTTGGCAGCGCCGACATCCAAACGGGGCACAACTCTTGTTCCTGCTCAGCACTGACAACCGTGGGAGCCTGCACAGATCTGGCCTGATGGGGAGGACACTCGCCACCATGGGCAACAAGGTCTCCCTGCCAGCAGAGGGGAGGAATTCTCAGGTGACCTCCTGAGCCCGTGTGCTCTGCCACACCAGTCTCAGAAGAAGATGCACCAAATCTCATCCGCCTGCCTGTCGGCGCGTGAGTTGGGAGTCACTATGAGCATGAGCTCATCTTGGGATGCTGGGTGATGGGGTGGCAGTGGCCCAGGGTGCCTGCAGGTTGTCCCCTCCTTGTCACCAGGCCCCGGCTGCCCACATGTGCTAGGGGTGTCGCTGTCCCTCACCCAAACCCACCTGCACGCCTGTGTCGAGGGCTGTGCGTGTCCCTGTTCCGTGCTCCGGTGAGTACGGGCCGTACCGCAGCTACAGAGGGGTTGTGTCGAGAATGAGGAAGTTTATAGCAAAAATAGGAAATTTGGCACTTCCTTAAGGAAAAAAAGAAAAAGGTAATTACGGTTTTATTCCAAGGGTTGTGTTTGTGGGAGCAGCTCTCAGCAGAGCCTGAGTAAGGCAGCCACCTACCTACAAGGTTGCAGTTAAAAATCGTTGTGTGGGGATTTTTTTACACCTGACAATGGGTGTACAGCTGCCACTCGTGTTACCCTGTAGGGTCTGGGGACAGCGCTGGGTGACTGGTGTGATATTTCACACCACCTCTGCTTTGTCTCTCACCCGAGCAAGCAGCAGCTCCTGGAGTTTAAGGATTCAACCCATAACTGTCCCCAGCATAGCGGTCAGTTGTGAGTTTGCAGCTCCATTTCTTCCCACCTCTCCCTCCCTCTGGAACACCCCGTGGCCTTGTTCAGAAAAGGGCATTTCACCTCTTTCCAGATAAGGCATTTTTTTGGAAACTCCGTTTTAAATTTTTGCTGTGGATAGATGGCAGGATGGTGGAGTTGCAAGGTGACCACCAGGCTGCAGAAGGTTGCAGCTCCAAAGGCTGGCTTCCAGGTGTGGTTAGAGGTGGTGACAGGCTTGTAAAATGGTTTAGGTTGGGAGGACCTCTTGAGGGCTGCTGGACCTACCAGGCACTCAGAGCAGGGCCCTGTTCTGAACTAGATCCAGCTTCAAAACTAAATCAAGTTGCTCAGAGTCCTGATTTTTCAACAGAAAAATAAGCAGGCAGCTTCTTTGTGAATGAGCCTACCAAGGTTTCCTACAGTGTTTATCTCCCAGTTAGTTGACTTTACTGCATGAAGGAGGTGTGAGCTCTGGCTGATCCTTTCAAGCTCTCCCTAACCCAGGAGAAGAGTGACTGGGCATTACCATCATGTCTTCAGGTCTTAAGAAATGCATCAATCTTAAAAAAGAGCCTGGGGAGTTGTCCAGGGCTGGGTCAGTGCTCACCCTGCAGCAGGCACACTGGTGATCCTCTACAGCCATAATTACTCTGCAACAGGGATTGGTAATGGATGGTCACTAATGCAAGCCCCCTGCAGATGTGCATTTCTCAGGTGCCCTGTGCGTTTGAAGGCACATTCCTGGCATCTGATGCCTGCCCAGACTTTAACCAGGATGTCACCAGAGCTGTTTGTAACGTCAGTCTGGGACTTGTCTTTCGCCATGAGAAGCCCCATTTTCTATGGTGTTGCAAAAGGAGTTTTGACTTGGTTGGTAGAAAGGTCCAGTACTACGGTGCTGGAAGAACTACATGTTGGCGTTGGAGCATTTTTTTCTTCCAGAAATGAGAACATGAGAAAAAAAAAATCAGTGCCCTAATGCTGCAGGAGATCCCTGGAAGACTAGGTTTGCCAGGGGCACCTCAGAGTGCCTGAACCACTGCAGGGCAGCCATCCCAGCGGCTGTTGGGGCAGTGGCACTTGGGGTCTGGCCCCACCTTCTATGAACTTCTAAAAGCGATGCTCTGCAGCATCACCTTCAGCACCACTGAAACCAGGGGGTGAGGTGCACCAGCAGACAGGCTGTTTTGGGCACAGGCCTGGGCAGTGCGGCACGCTGGCGTAGGGCTCTGGGTGCTGCAAAGACAGCAGGGATGAGCCACGCTCCTTGGCAGGGTCTCCATGTTGCGTTTGTGCTCCCAAGCTGGAACGGGGCTTTCTGGGGCCCGAATCAGCATCTTCTCTGAGAGTGACAGGGCTGCTGCCTCCGTGGTGCTTTGCAGAGCTTGCTCCAAAGCTCACTGGAGAGTGACCCCCGTTTGCTTCACAGGGTCTGGGAGGGCTTTAGGAGACCAAGAAAACCCACCACAGATGATGTCACAGGTGACATGAAATCCCCTGCTTTGGCCCATGCTTGAATTTGCCATTGCTCAACCACGCACCTTGCAAAACAGGATGTTTGTGGTCACTTACCCTCAGGCTTCCCAGCGTGCAGATGAAGCCAACTGGAGAGTTTCCACACCTGGTTTTGGTCCTTCACTCCTTGCTCGTACGTGTACAGTTTTGCTTTCCCAGGCTTTGCTTTCCCAGGTTGTTCCAGGCTCTTCCCTCAGCCCAGCTCACCCCAGCCCAGCCCTGCCTGCACCTTCCTTCCCTGCTGCCCTCTCCCTTGGGCCGCCCCGGGCACCAGCGTGCTGCCTCGCTGACCGCAGGCACTGCCCGTGCAGTCGCTGGGGTGACACCGGGGGTTTTTGCCCACAGTGTCACACAAGATTTAGGCACCACACCTGAGTGGCTGCCGATAAAAGGTGTGAGTTTCAGAAGGATTTATTTACTGCTTCCTGCAACTTCATCCAGTGGTTCCTGGTGGTGAACTCTGGGTTATTTTAAAGGCAGGAGCGGGGAGTGCAAACAGCCACAGCAGCACTGCCCTTCCAGCAAGCTTTGGTGTTACTGCTGATTCATATAATTTAAAAATGCACATGACGTTCCCATAGCCGTGCATGTAACATGAACCTAATCGTTACAGCCAACCTGCAAGCTCTCCTTTCTCATATTTTCTTTTTAAATTGCTCTTCCAGGCAGTTGCAGGGATTTTACTGCTGCAACTTCATCCTGCTGCTAGCCCCGAATGCCCTTCCCATAGTGCTGCTGCTGCTGCCCTGTGGCACCATCCTCACTTGTGTTTCTGCCCTCAGCCTGGAAATGGAGTAGATACCAGCTACAGCATTTCTGCTTCTTGGGTTTTTGGGGGTTTTTTTTCAGTTTACACATCCCACTAAGAACCAGCCAAATCCAATTGCTTCTTACCATTGCTGCTGTTCCAGTAAAGCAGACCTGCTGTTGAAATGAACCTGACTCACTGCACGCTGTCTCTCTTTAATGGGTATATGTTGTGTTTTCCCATAAAACTGTGATTTGTGTGGGCTTGGGTCAGGCAAGTACACTCCCCATCAATTTTCTGTTTTCTGTGCTGGATGCTTTTTCTGCTGAGGGTGTCATTGCAGAAAGATTGAAATAATTCAGTGTCCGTTTCTCAGATTTTTCCTTGTTTTCACTCTAAACTTCCAGACAGCTGTGAACATTGAATATTTGTGAATGAAGTGAACCACTAATTGATAGCTTTCCCCAGTTAGGCTTGGAAAATTTATGCAAAAAGAAAAAAATAGCAACCCAAACTCAGACTGTGAACAATTTGGTCAAGGGAACAGCTCCTGGGTGAAGTTTGACCTCCTGGTCTGGAGTAAAAGCTGCTTTCCCTGCCCTGCTATGTCGTTCCTGGTGCTGGGGCTCATGATAAGGCTTTGCCACCACGTCTGAGGGTACATTTTAAGAGGCATGCATTATTAAGGGCATTTTTTTTCTGAACACATGTTCCCAGAGGCTGCAAAATGCTCCGTATTGGGAAGCAGGCTCTTCTCTGGCACCCATGGAAATCTTTTACTGCCCACCTGCACCCTGTGGCGGCAAGCAGGGAGGAAAATCAGGAGGGAATCAGGGCTGTTGAGTCATTTACAGGCAACTACGCAAAGGTAACAGAAAAATAAATTGCTAATCTTCACTTTAATACAAAGATTTTTTTTTTCCTCCAGGGTTGTAAAAGTAGAGGAGAGAACTGGGAGTTGAGAAAAGAGAAGTATTTAGCAGTTTTGCTCCAAGGAAGAGACTAACCTCTAAGTTACAGACTGGTTTCTTCTGAGCTGCTGCCACTTTGGTTGCTTCATCACTAGGAATGCAATGCACACCCCTGTTTTCAGCTGGGAACCCCAAAACAGGGCTATCAGGTGGAAGATGTGCATGGATGAAGTGAACAAAACAACAGGGAAAGGACCTGTGGTGCCCAGTGACAGGACCAGAGGCAATGGGTGCAAACTGGAACACAGGAGGTTCACTGTGAACATCAGGAAACAACTTTTTCACTGTGAAGGTGATGGAGCACTGGCACAGGTTGCCCACGGAGGCTGTGGAGTCTCCATCCTTGGAGATATTCAAAAGCCATCTGGATACGGTCCTGGGCAGCTGGCTCTGCTTGAGCAGGGGGGGATTGGACCAGATGCCCTCCAGAGGTGCCTTCTAACCTCAACCCTCCTGTGATTCTGTGGCCACCCCTAGGACATGCTGATTTTACCTAGGTTTGAGTGAAGTGAAAGTCTGCTGGAAAAACCAACTCCCAGGTTTTGTTATGATGGCTTTAGGACTCAAACCCCACGGAGGCTTACAGGTAAAGAACGAAGAAAGAAAATACACAAATTTTAGGAAGTATAAACATTAACTGCTGGACAGGTAACTTCCAAAAATATATCAGCTGGAGACCAGCTGGCCTGTGGGCCCCAGGCTCTTCAGGAGGGAGTTTCACTGGAGCTCAGCATTTTGGGGAGACAGCAGGAGCAGGGCCCTGTGCTGGGGAAGGGGCAGCCCGTGGGAGCTCCTGCCCTCAGCCCTGCTCACCCTGCTATGGAGCTCAGCCCTCTGCAATTGAATGACGGCCTCTTCGGAGGGTCAATAAGAGGAAGAGGATCCACTTTTTTGCTAGTATGGTCTGTCAGCAGGGGGAATTGTTGGGATGTAGATTGGTCCCCTTTCCTTCTGACTGGGAAATGGGTGGCACCTGCTCCGATGAGTCAGGAGGAAGGAGCCAGCTCCTGACCAGGGCTGTCCCACACCTACACACAGGGCCAGCAAAAGGAAAACCTGCCTCCTTCCACCCTCAGGACAAAGGCATGGGGTTTTTCTGGACCAAAGCCTAATCATCAATATTGTGCGGTGGTACAGGCTATGATGACTGTCTATTGGGAAGGGGGAAGCCGAGTCCCAGCGGGCGTGCAGCCAGGCTCCTGGGCTGTGCTGAACGTTTCACGCAGTTTCCCAGTGCCACGGGTGACCTAAGCTCTCCGTGCGTCTCTTCAGCCTCTCTTCCTTCCGCTGATAGGATGCTAATTGCTGCCCAGATTTTTCCAGTTGAGCACGGGATTGCGCCTTAGTCATCTGAGCAAGTCCCCCTTCCTGCCTTTAAAGTTTTCCCGTGCTTAATTCGACTTTGTATCAGTAGGAAATGACAAGTCGTGTCACCTTTTTTCTTTTCAAGTGTTTCATACGACTTCACTCTACCTAGACGCACAGCAGCTGAGCGAGAAAGCACAATGAACTCATGAAGTATTACCAATAGGAAGTGACATTTTTCCTCCTTTTGTTCAGAAATTCCCTATGGGCTGCAGTTAAAACATTGGAGACATTTTATTTAGAGACAGGAAGGTTGTGTTTTCAACTTAGTTACATTTCTGATTTGATTTTCTGTCCAGCTGAAACAAAATCTGACTATTCTGAAAAAATTTCAAGTGAAGATTGAGAACTTACTTACAAAAAAAATCAGGAGAATTTAACCTTCAGTCAAGTGCTGGCTCTAAGCCATGCTTTAATATCAGAAAAATTAACCCAGCATTTCACTTAGGAAGTGTTCTTAGTAGGTGTCAACTTCAAGAATCTTTTATGAAAGCAGCCATTCTCAAGCTTGTGCTTCACAAATGTGCCTGCATGGGTAGCAGCAGAATTACATCTCGGCCACGTATCTTCTGATGGTTGAATGGTGCCCTTCAGAAACAATGCAGATTGGGTTTTTGCCCTTATGTCCATTCTTCAGCTGTGCTTTTCCTCCCAGGGTTAGCCTTGTCTGGTGGCTATGTGCTTCAAAAAAGAAGCTGTAGTCTCTGAGAGGTATTGTGAAATCCCTGCACACCACAGTGTGCCTGACTTCAGGTGCCGTTCCGTTACCATCAGGAGGACTGCTACGAGGGAAACTAATTCTCAAACCCTCACAATTTGCACTGACATGCCAGGCACTTCTTTGCAGCTTAGCTTTCAGACCTTGCAGACCGGAGAAGGACCCTTCTTTCACATCTCTCCTCTAAGTAATCACATCAGCTGAGTGAGCAGAATTGAACCCCCTTGTAATCAGGATCACTGTTGCTGAGGAACAGGATTTATAAGAGAAAGGATGTCTTATGGAATGAGCAGAAAAACTTCAAGAACCTGTTTTTAATTTTGCTTTGTCCTGCTCACTCTATTAATAATACTCATATTTCTCATCAATAGATCACATTCTCATGTAATTTATGACCTTCAACACACTAACTGGTTACAATCACCATGTCCTAATGCAGGTGTTTCTCCATGTTATGCTGCTTAAATATTTTTGTCTTTTTTTAATATTCCTTAACCTGCACGTGGAAATTGTTCCCAAATTACAGTGAAAAGTAATCTATAACATAACATAACTTAAAACTATGAAAGCTTGTAAATTTCTTTTCACAGAATGATTTATAGACAGTCAAGGGTTTGAAACTGTCCTTTTATTGCATATATTTCTTCTTACCTTACAAATAATTATATGTGCTGATACAAATGTTCCTTCACAGAAGGTACATTGCTTTTTTTAAAAAAAAGGGATAGGGCATCATCCAAAATAAGCCATTTATTGTTCGTTAATATAAAATGTATTCATATTTCTAGGAGGTGTCATATCCGAACCGCTGTTCATCCAAATTTCTTGTATGATCTGCTCCCTGCGCTCTATCCTTTCGGCCAGTTCCGCTGCCTCTGTTGAGTTATAACCTGAGTAAGAAGGTCTGTAAAGTCCTGCTATCTCATCCTGGACGTCCGACTCAGAGGAATCCTCCTCCTCCTCCTCCTCATTTTCACTGTTCTCGTACGCTCCGTCACTTTCTGGCACCAAGTGATCCTTCTTTCTGTGCAGTTTCTGGAAGTCACTCTGGCATGACACACGGATCACCAAAGCACACAGTGTGAAGATTAATCCCACGCAAACGCTGGACACAAACAGGAGAGCAAATCTTTCCAGGTGATCTGAAATCAGAAAGCCAGTGCTTAAACTCTTTACAAACTCTGCCAAAGACTAACTACACAAAAAGTCAGCTCTCACTTCTGAAGCACCCTGCATTATGCAGCCAGAATAGTGGGGTGTGCTTGGGGGAAAAAGGGGGTGGGGGGAGGCTTTTTCAGTCATGCACCGAAACCATCCTGCACTTGCACTCTGAACGCTGCCATCTCTGCCTCTTCAAATTAACATGCAAAAATCCCAGCCTCTTAATAACATTATAAAATAACAACATCATCCCATCTTTTTATTAGCAGCTTACCAGCATTCTCAACCAGCTACCAAAAGCATAATTTTTTTCTTTCTTTTTTCCCTTTTGCCAAAGCCAGCCCTACCCTCATGAACAGGGGGCATGGGAAGAGCAACTCTGGGCTCTGTGGAGCCGCAGCAGCACCCCCAGGCCAGGCTATGGAGGGAGCATTTTTCTTCCTTGACAGTCTGAGATGACTTCTCAGTATAGTAACAAGCGAGACAGATGCAGAAACGGACTTTCTTGAGGGATTGTAAAACCCAGCCCTGGCTGCTCGGGGTTGCCGGATGGTCTCAAGGGTGGTGGGGTCTGGGGGTGTGAAGAGAGCTGCTGGGGGCAGCTGGGCATTGCAGCAGGGACAGTCCACCTTGCTGTGCCAGCAGGCTGTGGCCACCCTTCGTGCTGGCGGGGGAAGCCCTTGCAAAGGCCGTGGGATGATGCTGGACAGCTGCATGGTTCTTGCCATTTCCTAGAAGAGCAGCAATCTTAGCTCCAGAACTGCCTCTCAGCATCAGCCTTTGCTCACTTCCAAAATTCGTGACTTCTGCTGTGATGTTAGAGATCTGCTAGAGATCACAAATTTATTTGCCTCAACAAAATTTGCCTTAGTGTTGCTAAGCCACAAAATGTGCCATGTCCCATATCAGAGATGTCCGGGTTGGGTTATTTTTTTGTTTTTTACCGCTCCTCGATGATCCTTGTATGTATGTATGTATGCAAACCAACATTTCCAAAAATGGATGCCTCCAGTGCTCCTCCCATATCAGGACCAGGTTTTCAAAAATACTGAAAAACTGACAGTCCCTTCCGAAAATATTAATTTAAAAGGTATCTTGGGTGCAGTCTCTAAAAGAGTTGGTTTCTTCAAGATGGAAAAATATTCTATAAATATTAATTATGCTGTGATTGTCTCACCCACAAGACTGTGACTGTGTGGTAATAAAACTGTTAACTATAAACATGGGATTACCACAGAATCACACACAGAATCACAGGATGTTAGGGATTGGAAGGGACCTCGAAAGATCATCCAGTCCAATCCCCCTGCCAGAGCAGGAACCTAAATGAGATCACACAGGAAGGTGTCCAGGCGGGTCTTGAATGTCTCCAGAGAAGGAGACTCCACAACCTCCCTGGACAGCCTGTTCCAGTGCTCACCGTAAAGAAATTTCTTCTGAAGTTTAACCTTCGGAGGTGATCCTCCCTTTTCCCAAATATCACAATCTAATGAACTAAACAATCTCAGCCTCATTGTCCTACCTCTGATGTATGCAAATGTAGCCAAGGAGCTGCTAACTATAATGCCGTCTTTCTTTGGAAGTCTTGATTCCTTTGGATCAAGGTCGACACCTGTGATGTGAGGAGGAAAGCAAATTCAATCACATCACAGATGATGAAGCTACTAAGCTGATACTCACCCAAAAACTTTTGAACTAACAAATCTGTCTAAAACACAGGCAGGCCAGCGCTGTGCCATATGTAACATTAGACCAAACAATGTTTGATTAATACTAAAAAAGAAATAAAGTATAAATAATGAAGTATTGAAAACACTGAGTATCTAGAAAATGGGAAAATTATTTAAAAGAATCTGTTACCAAGTGAAACCCTTTGCCTGTCACGCTGCCTCCGAGCGGAAGAGCAGTTGTTTCAGCAGGGTTTCCATCACTTCGTCCCACCTCCCTCAGACCAAGCTCTGCAGTGGGAAAATGTCCTATTTCAATCAAAGACAAAGGAGAGCAGCAAACTGTATTCATTGTGGTACCTACCATCGTTCTGTTTGACGGAGGACTTGCTAGTAGTGACCGCGGGATTGACAGCTGTGAGGATAAATTTAGGAACTGAAAAGACAAAAGACAAATTGTGTACTGTTAGTTTTAGAAACCAGATCCCCAGTTAATTACCAATCCCACTGGTAACCTGGGTTTATTATTGCCATGAGCTAGCAGTGTGCCCTGTGGCCAGGAAGGCCAACAGTATCCTCCGGTGCATTAAGAAGAGAGTGGCCAGCAGGTCAAGGGAGGTTCTCCTCCCCCTCTACTCTGCCCTGGTGAGGCCACATCTGGAATACTGTGTCCATTTCTGGGCTCCTCAGTTCAAGAGGGACAGAGATCTTCTGGAGAGAGTCCAGCAGAGGGACACAAAGATGATGAGGGGCCTGGAGCATCTCCCGT
>NW_010334876.1:23145-37349 GCF_000700745.2 Antrostomus carolinensis | reverse complement strand
TGCAGGAAACCTGCTTTGGCAGGAGGGTTGGACTAGATGATCTCCTGAGGTCCCTTCCAACCCCTTCCATTCTGTGATCCTGTGGTTCTGTGATTAACTGGGTTTCGAATGGTAGTATGGAAGGGAAGGGATCAGAGCAGGTGGCTCCACTGCTCAGAGGCTGGAGTGGGTGGCTGTGACAGAAGGCAGCACGGGCAAGTGTCAGCCCTGCCGGTGTGCAAACCTGGCCCTGGCGCTGCAGCCAGCCGGAGCTTCCTCAGTGTCCCCAAGATGCTCCCTCACACCAGGAGGACAGGAGTGTTTGCAGAGGTGGTGAGTGGTGCAGCCCCAGGCAGGGCTGTGCTGCTCATCCCCACCGAACCAGCCCCAACCTAGCAATACTCTAACCCGACAGCTGGCAAGTGCAGGGCCGTGCAGACACGGGAGCCCCAGGAGAAGGGGGGCACTCAGTGACACATTCTCCTCCCTTCACCACCACCCACAGAGCTGGCACACCGGGAAGCATGGCACCACGATGGTGGCAAAGAGCACCCTGCTCACAGGGTTAGCTGGGCGGGAGGAAAAGGAGGTGGGAAAGGGGATAAAGTAACTGGGAAGAAGACTGAGAGGAAGACAGGGTGGGCAGGAAAGGGAGAAAAGGGCAAGTGTGGCAGGCAGAGCAAGCCTAAGGGATGGGCTGCACAGGCAGAGCGTCAGGAATTTTCACCTAAAGATCAGAGAAACACCAAAGGGGACGGATAGTGCTGTGATTTCTTGCTAGGGACAAGTAAGGGCAGCTCTCGACCTGTGACTGGATTCATGTACCAGCCCCCGTGGAGCTCCAGGAACATCAATGCAGCTGCCCCTGTTTTCCGCCCTCTTGTCTTCTACCCCACAGGGGGTGTGCCAACCAGTGGACAGGAGACAAAACTGGCCTACAAATTCAGGACTGGACTACAGTCAGATGCTAAACTGCATCTAAATACTGGTTTTTGATGAAGATAATTCACTGTAATTCTCAGAGAAATGTTTATAGTCTTGTGTGACATTCTCTGCACAGCCTCTGAGACAAATGGTCACCGAGGAGGACGGTGCTCAGGATGGGAAGAGATGTGCTGGGTGGGAGTGGACTGTGTCCTTCTCATTTAATTAATTTTTTCCCTTGATAAGTTTTCACACTCAAAATAATTAGAAGTGCTAAAAGCAGGTGCATCCTGCTGACATTGAGAGTTCACTTATTCTGAGTTAGATGAATGGGCCCTTCAGATACCCAGATCTTGGCACCTGTTCCCTGTACTATGTGAAGGCAGATTGATTGATTTTCAGACTGATGTGAAGGGGAAAAAAAAAGGAAGAAATTTCAGGTATGAAGCTCACCTGTATCCCACATAGAAACACTTGCCAGTAAATAGCGTTAAGGAAACTTAAATGGAATAGAGGAGACTGAGGTTTTTGGGGCTTATCATGATTCTCCTTTGAAAACAACTTAAAATAGCACTTCTGTCTGAGCAGAACTTTGCTTTGTGTGTGGGCTCAAAGTCATAGCTGTTTCCTTTCCCGATTAAGGAATTTTTGTGGGACTTTTTACTCCTATTTGTAATAGAAGACCAAAAGAGATAGGGGACAATGAGCTCATTTCTATTTTGGTTTGTACCTCATTGAAATTCTGAACTGTTTTCCAGCAGCAGAGCATTTTTGCTGGTGTATGAGGCAGTCAGTGAGCAGGTTGGTTGGTTTTCAGACTGTACTCTGCAGGCCTGGCTGTTATGAACAATGTGCATGTGTTATGAACAACATCCTGGGAGGACACACCATCCCCAGTGACTTTGTGAAGCTCCTGTCGCATGGCCTGGTGCCCAGGCTGGGGTTCCTTCATCTGTGCTGATGTTCCTCCTGCTCCCCTCCCAAGGGGAACTTCCCAGGGCTTTGCTTGCTAGAGGACTGAATAATTTTCCCCATGTCTTCCAATCAGGTTTGAACAGCAATTTAGTATGCCACTCAAATATTTGTTTTAGGGGGATGCTTAACTCAAAATGGCATGGACAAAAAATGCTCCTGACTGCTTGCATTGTTCATTTTCATTATGGTTTCATTTCAGACACGAGGACTTTAACTAGGATAGGTTGCATCAGGTCACTGAACAGAATAACTGGTACTAGCATGAGGAATTTTTTATCAAGATAATCACATCTGTACTACAACTTGTGCCAGCACTACTTTGTCAAGTAAGGTTGGAGTCAGTCACCTCCTGCAAGCTGCCAAAGGCAGCCCACAGACAGATTTTGAATGGCATCCAGGGAGTACACACAAAACACGGGGCACTGGGAGCTGTGTTTCCTAAGAGGGGCTCCTGAAGTCCAGCCTCAGCAAGAGCCAGGAGATGGCACCTTGTGCAGACATGAGATGATGCTAAGCAGGTCATTGAGGGCATTGAGACTGTGAGAAACCAGCACCTCCTGGCTCCTGCTAAGTTTTTACTAGCAGGAATTCACTGCAAAAATAAAAATGCAGCCAGCCACACTAGCCCTAAATGGTTGTTGATCACTGAGGTGATGTATGTTTTTTCTCACATTCCTGACCATAATGGAAATACTTTCAAGTGTGGCACAGTCCTCACAGAACGTGGTCTGCTCTGTTGTGCTCCTGTCACTTCAGGAGGAGGCCTATTTACCTTAGCTTGGGAAACATCAGATTAGTGAGGATCTTCTAGCGAGGGGAAAGAATGTAAAATGTCATTCTGGAATATGCCCAAGCTCTTCCCATGTTCACTAGATGATCTGTAAAATAACTAGACCTGCAAATCATTGGCTAATGCTTCAGATTGCACAGCTCAGTAGGATTTGGCAAAAGAAAAAGTCTTCAAAATGTGCCAGCAACACACAAGAACACTATTTATTACCCACGTGCTTTTGCAAAACCACTTCACTATATAACAGAATGCATAACCTCACTGTAAACAAACATACACCAGTTTTCTAGTACACACGTGTGCAAGAAAGATCTGTTATCATTATCCTTACTCTAATTAAGGAGAATTCCACTGACTCATTCATAAAGTTACTACAGCATGAAGGCAACTGCACAATAATACAACCTGTTAGTGCAAAGGCAGGTCTCCAGCTCTCTTCAACAATAGAAAGCTGAATTACTGCAACACCTCTCACCTGACAACTAACTCACAGGGAAACTAAAAAAGAAAATCTCTCATGCTAGCAAGGAAGCAGCCAGGGCTCATTTTCCCCTGATCTTCAGGTACACGGTGATCTGGTAATCTATCCTACACTGCTGTTCCCAAAAGCCCGTCTCAGATAACCCGTGCCCTTTGACCACTGCTCGCTAGAGATGCAGCGAAAGGACTCTATGATATGTCCCTGTGGAGCTACTGCTGTGGCTCCCTACAGACCAGAAAGAGCCAGAAAGGAGCTGGGCTGGCAGCTTTCCAAGAAGTGCGCAGTAAGCAGAGCAGTAAGTTGGTGAAAAAGCTTTCACCCATCCTTCGGCTGAAGCAGAGGCATATGAGAGACAATCACCCCTGACCCTCACACTTCCACCCCACAGCTAATCAGCAGCAGAAAGCAGAGGCTGAGGAAATCTGTTTGAAGCTTCAGAAAGGCACAACCATACCTAAAACTGTGCAATACCAAAATAAGGCACTACATTGAAGTTCTGCAACCACTTTTCCCTCAGCTTTATCGATATTACACGCTGCTGTCCCATGATATTTACTTCTGAGAAAAAGAATCGTAGGGAATTATTGCTTTCCCCTGACGTAAAGATATTAGTGTATGGTAAATAATATGGAAAACTGTTCCCTCTTGTCTGAGGAATGAACTGAAGTAGGCTTCAGTTCTGCAAGGGATGTATACCCTCAAACCTTTACTTTTAGTGAGACTTTGCCTATGAGAAAGGAAATCCCTCCGCAAGGCTGAAGGCCGTAGGTGTGCTCATGTGAATCATATTTCAGGACTGGGCTTGTACACAGTGCTTCAATTATGCTGGACTGCTTTACCTGCACTGATGGCAGGCAATGCCAGGTTATTTTTTCTAGCGGGTCAATTACATAGAACAGACTCTTATTTTGATAGTATTTCTCAAAATATTAAAACACATACTTTATATTTTATTGCCAACTGCATTTTTATAGGAAAAAACCCCTTAATGCCTGAGATTACATTAGGTGCAGCTCTGCCCATATTTTGGTTGTTCTTGTATGGCTACATCACAAACTTCCTACGTTAAAAGGAAGGGGAGATGAAGGAAGCCTCTGGTGCATGTATGTGGCATTGTTCTGCTTTGCAAGCAGATTGAGGGGTTTAAAATGCTCCTGCCTTTGCTCTTACCACATGCATAGCTGACGTTAAGGTATTTTGTCACTCCAGGTAGGCACGGACTTCCAAAATCCCGGCTAGTGACAATGATTTTGCATCTCTGTTTCCCATAACACCTTTTTGATAAAACTTCTAGCGCCGTGTAAGACAAACAGTCTGAAAGAAAAAACACATACAATAAATACATAACATGGGTGTTACCAGAAATGACAGCTGCTACATGCACAACTAGAGATACAAATCTGCTATTGATTTCAGGCGTATGTTTGCCTAAGCAGGATTTCAGAATTAAATATTAAGATTTGTCATGCAAGGAAGTCAGCTGCAATGAAAATGTGAACTTGCAGCAAGCTAACTACCTCATGCTGACTTCCAGGTGCATACTAAGGTTGCAGTAAGATTCATGTCAAGCTCCAAATGGGGGGCCTAGACCTCTATGTTCCCTTCATGATGACTTAGGAAAAATAAGCACATCCAAATAGCTCTCCATCTAGTCCACCTCAAGATGAGTGTGCAAATAAAGGGAGATGCAATGCTGTTTGTAGGTCTTTCTCTTGGTCCCTAGGTTATTGAGATGATTTGACTGGATGCCTAACTTCTGTTTAAGTCTCGTGAGATCAATTTTTGTGTGCCATAACAGCTAGGGCTACAGCAAAGTTCGGTGTGTTAAAGGTAGGTTTTGATTTCTTATGCCTGTCATTGGTAGGAGCCATTCTGCTGTAGCAAAGAGGTCAAAATGGGCTCAATATTTAACCAGGGAAACATTTGGCTTCTTCCTCCCATACCAGATTCCAAGCTGTTCTAGTAAGGCTGCCACCACAAGCCAAGTTGGCATGCCTAAAGCAACCTCAATGGCATCTACACTGCACTGCCTTCATGCCCTAATTACATGAGGTAACCCACATCATTTTCAAAGCAGCCTAAACTACTCCTGACTTTGTGCAGACGAAGAGAGTCCAGATTGCTGAACCTCTCACTGTGGACTGAGCATGAAGCATGTGCTGTGTGTGAAAACCTGCCGTGCTAAGACCTACACTTGCAGTTAGGATTATTTTTATTCAAGACTTAATGCCTTCTATCACAAATTATAAAAGAAAAAAACTTCATTAGCAGGCTTTTGCACTGAAGTTGAAATTATGTGAATGGGAAAGTGTATGTGTCAGACAAACTTTAAAAAATCTGCTTTAAAAAAAGAAAGAATGTCTCTAGATGTGATTAAATTCCCGGTATCCACATGTCCTAAACTCTAAGCCACAAAGCAAAAACATCCCTTAGTTTTGGCTTCTAAACAGAAAGCATGCAGAAATGGCAAGTCTGGAGCAAGTTATACTTTTCTGAAGCTGTCTGCTTATAGTCAGCATTACCTCACGCATTTTGTGACTTTCTGTGGATGACAGATATTTCTCACTCTAATCTTTTGAGGCAGGGACATTCTAGAGGTCTGAAAGCACTTCTCTGGGCATTAAAACAGTCCTTCTTCCTATAATAAAACTCAGACAAGGACGGCCTCTTGTCAGCTTCCAAATGCTGAAGCTCATTTGTGCCTCTTTAGAAGAAAGAGAAACAGTGCTTGCAAAGACACTCTAAAGGTTTCCCAAATCAGTCTTGTTTGAAAAGAAAGAGGAGGTTTGAGACTGGAGTTCCTGACAAAGAAGACTGACATTTAATATGTGAAAATGGGGCAGATTTGTTTTAGAGTTAATCCCCTGACACCCGTCACTTACTAATAAGTCATATACTTGAGTGGGGCCACTGGGAGATACTGGGCTGATCTGTTTGTTTGGCAAAGGGCTCACAGGTTACCTTGGGACATGGATTTTTCGGAGAGCAACTCTTCCTTTTTCTTTTCAGAGACCTAAAATCCTAATGCCCGTGTGTCCCAGGAGGCTGCTGGGCAGGCAGGGAAGGCTGACCTAAGCCACTGGGTAGTTCTGACTGAGGAACTCAGACGTTTCAGTTTCCCTCCCCAGCAATTCTATATGAGTAAGAATATATTTGGGTGGACATTTTAGGCAGCCAAGTAGCTTATTTTGGCAAGTAAGAAAACAACTGAAGAATGTTGGGAGGAATCAAATGATTCATAAATTAATGGATTGGGAGCACAACAGCAGTCTGGCAAACTGAATTATGTTTTCTACAAAATTTCCTCCCTGGGAGCTACTCACAGTGTCTTAAAAAACAGAAGGCTGTTGTACTGATGGTTTTCTACAAATTCAGTGATACGGCGAGTACATGTTTCATTTTGCCTTTGGTAGATGTTTGCTCATGTTTCTGTGGGAGTTAATAGCTCCTTATCATCTATATTCATGTTGGATTTGGTTGTCATATGCCTGCAGGCTCTTGGCAGGCCAGTTTTGGAGAATTTCCCAAGGCTTGCCTGGTGTCACAGGTGAGCAAATCCAAACCAAGGCTGGCTTGCTTTTGCAGCAGAGCACAGATGTTAACTGGAAAGACCTGTAACAAACCCCCAGCCCCATTTAACGGCTTCCTCTGCCCTAACAAGATTTTGGCATTTAGTGATTCAGTCAAAAAATGTTCAGTTTTTTTTCTCTCTGGTTTATGCGCGTCCTTGCTATCTCCTGGCAGTTATGATGCCAGCTGAGCAGTGAGTTCAGCCTGGAGGAATTCTGTGTACTCGTTACCGAAGGCTACTTTTTCAACGTCTGCAGCTTTGTCTGTACTATATCCCACGAGCAGACATTACAGAAGTGTATCTGCACTGAAGTCAGAGGAATCAGTGTTTCGTTTCAACCAAACCGGCTTGAGGTCTAATAGCAATCAAGCTGCAGTGACGCAGAGCTCACACTAGGAATAACTTATCCTCCTTCTGGTCAAACGCCTTATTGCAGGGTCTGGAGGAGGAGAGGACTTGGTCAGTGTTGCATTTTGAGTAAATGAGTAAATGGTCCTACTGAACAGTCCCGAAGAAATCACCAATCAGCAGATGAACGTAAATATGCAATGTGTCTTCTTCCTGAATATCTAAGGAATGTTTGAGTTACACATGTTTACGGGGCTTGCTAAATCGGTACCATATGTTTAAAATAAACTGCCTGTTGAAGGCACTTTCCTGGTGTGCCAGAAGGCTGGTGGCAACGACCAGCAGTGGCAGGAAAGGCAGCGATGTGTGGCTGGGAAAACACTCCATTCTTCTTGCCTTTCTCCCAAAGTTGCCTGCTACACACCAAGACTGTTGGTGGATCTTTTGAAACAGACATTTCTATGGATGGCATGGAGATACGGGTGTCAGGAAGAGGTTCTTAATGCAGTAATAAGCTATCAAATCTGACTGCAGCTATTTAACAGTTACAGCAGAATGCGTTGTTTCTGGAGGAAAGGCTCTTTCAGCTCCCTAATTAGCTTTGTTTAGGGAAGTTTTGGCATGCAAATGACATGCCATAAATCACACAGGCTTTAATGTGAAGCAATTTGTCTTCTGGTTTCTTAAAGCTTCTCTCAATTCAGACAGGAGGAGCTTTCCCTCCCATCCTGCCACACAAGACCTGTGGGTGATGGAGCAGCCAGAGCTGGCCTGAGCATCTTGTGCCAAGCTCTAGCAACAGCATCCTGTTATACTCCCTCCAAACATTACTAATTGTCTTCTCTCACATCACTATGCACAGGGTGAGCCTCAAGACATGGTGAGTAGGGTATCTGTCTCAAATATAGATCCACATGACATAAAAAGCAAAGTGCTGGTAAAGGGCCAGGGCACCCAAAAAAGAAATTCTTCCACAATTTGTCAGTCCAATACTGGAGCCCAGCTGCTTCTTGCTTTCATCCTAAACTGCTGGCTTACGGTGCTTTATGCTTTCTGGGCTGTGCCTACCCGCAAAAGAATATGGAGCTTGCTTTTAAAATCGACTGAAAGCAGAGATTTCACACTCCCAAATTGGGATGGCTTGTGCTTTGTGGAGCCCAGATATCAGCTCTGGGGATAAGAACTGACAAGGGGAAACTATGGAGCTTGGAGCAAGTTAAGGCTGCAGACTCCTAAAGAAAGTTACCATAATAATATGGTAATTTATGCAAGAACATGGCACACAGGGTCCTGCCTATGCATCAGAAAAGGGACATTTAAACCTCTGATTCTAGCAAAAACACACAATATGATCAGTAGCACTGATCATATTGTGTGATCACACTGTCAAAAGTGTTGCTGATACCTTTATATTCCAGGTCCAGGTATTGTCAGTAAACAAGGCAGTATGATACGCTAAAAACACTACTTACTGCCAGCACAGGCCATTCCTTAGAAGTGAATACAGCACCAAGGCTTTCTGAAAAGCTGCACCCTTTCTCTCCCTCTCACGGCAGTGCCTGTTGTGAGGCCCTTGCCGCCTGCATGAGATTAGCCCAATGCTTGATTTTATTTACAAGCGGTTCTGAGTTCAGAATTCCGTCTGTAAGTATTTTGCACCAAAAAAAACCCCAACCCAACCTGATCTTTCTCTCCTTCTTGCACGTACATGTGCACAGAGTGGGGGATCCACCTGCCAGCACAAAGACCGAGGGCAAGAGACAAGAGGAGTTCCATGCTTGCTGGCGGCAGCAGGAGCCAGATTCCCTCCGCTCAAACGCTCGTGCTTTGTTTTGCACCATTCTGCTCTGCATGTGCACAGGCAAGAGTTCCTTGGCTTATTTCAGACTTGAGTGCAAACTGCACTTTCCAAACAGGTCAAAAAGCTAAGCTAGGAAAACTTACACTCAAGAAAACCTTGAAATTGCTAGGAAAGAAAACATTAAAGTGATGTGCACCTGAGGGTGCTCTGAGCAACTCCAAACAGTTGCTCAGCAAAATGTGAGCTTCCCCGTTCATCTCAGCAGAAAGTTAACTAACTCTAAAAATGGTGGCTGCTCTCTTCTTCCCTTCAAACAATCACTTCTCATCCTGACATTGCTTTAACACCTTTTCTTTTTGAGGAGCTTTGTCATGACAAGATTTTTTGGGGCCAAGGGGTGCAATGACTCCTACTGGCACCTTTTGGGGCCCAAAACACCTACTAAGCTTCCCAGTTTCCTCAAGCTGACACAGATAAGGAACTTTTCGTATCTGATGTCTGCATACAATCAGAGTTGACTTAAGGCTTTTTGTGGTGGAAGCAAAATTGAACAATTTTATCCTTGCTTTTGCACCCATACAATTCAGTTGACTGTTGTCTCCCACACCAAAAATGGCAAGGCACCAGTAGCAGAAGCTGCAAAGGGAGATGTGAACCCACCCCAAGTTCCTGAGCCCTGGTCCTGCTACAGAACCATGCCTCTGCATCTACCTCACTCACACCATCCCTCTGCCTTCACAGCTGGAGCACATTTGCTTTCATGGTGTCCCTGTAAGAGGTCCTATGCTGTGTTACTAAAATAACTGCTCTGCAGCCTCAGCCTTTTTCCATTCAGGAGCCTGCCACTTGCCTGACTGCCCATAGGGCTTGTGCCTGAAATCAGCCCCACAGTTAGGGAGTAAATATATGCAGAGCACATGATGTTCAGGAATGGAAGGGCACACCCAGGCCTTGAACCAGTGGGACCTGCAGCCTAGAAAGGACTTAGTCACCTTCTCTGAAGCAGCTCTGAGCTACAAGCTCTTGCTTCTTCCCCCACGAGAAGACTGGGCTCAGTGTTTCTGTTCATTGACTAAGTGCTCCTTGAAGTGTCTGTACTTCAATATCCAGTACTTCCTAAATTTTGGCCAGCTTACATTGTTTGTGTTTTATGGCACCTAGAAGTCCATGGTTAGCATGAACCTAGTAACTTCAATGTGTAAGGATTTCCAGATCTCCCTATAGCCATTTGTACCTTTACTTCATTTACATCTGCTCTCAGGAGACTTATATGGGACCAGCTCACACTCACAGGAGTATACATCTTTTAGTAAGAGAATGAAACCAAAAGCTTTCCAGTCACGGTTAGTGAATAAGAGACGCAGCAGGCCCTTTGAATTGTCCACAATACTGATTAAAAAAAAGAATCACACTATCACAAAATACTGTTACATTACAAAATCATGATGGCTTGTTTGGCTGTAAGGAACCTAGAAGATTTTGGAAATCTCTCTTTCCTGCCTTGCTAACACCCTTTCTTCTTAGCTGAATGCAATTTCACTGGGAAGAGGGGATTAGGACAAAACCCAGCCCCAGGGTGTGTCATGCCATGGTGCAAGCTGTGATGAGTGATTCTCTATCATCTCCTCCTTTAGCCTTACAAAAGTGGGATCAGGTAAAAGAGAGGGCTGTGCTGGAAAGGACCCTACCTTCCAGCAATGAAGATAGGGAACTCAGGGCTCTGCTGGTCATTAGTGCTCAAGGAAGTGCACATCTGACCAGTCAATGCACATCCAAGCAAAATTTCTGGGAAGGACATTTTAGTGTTCCAGCTTGCAAGTTGCAGCTAGAGGTGACCCACTACCAAGCCTTCTTTCAAGTACTTTCATGTATTAACAAGAGTAATTTATGATTTGAGAAGTGTTTGTTGACCTGAATCTTCCTTGTACTCTCCATGGCAACCTGACCTGGCACAACTCTCTAACTTCTTTTGGCCAATAAATTTTCTCTTTCCTCATGCACATGTTAGTACAAAATATAAAAGAGATAGTATGTCAGAAAAGGCAACAATTCACACAGGAACAAACTACTACAGTTTCCTGCTTTGATGTTGGGCACAATAGATTCCTCTAAGCAGAACCATCTGCTACAAAACTGCACCCAAAAAAGTTTTCGTTTTCTTGTGATGTTTTTGATAATCTTAGTAAAACAGGGAAGTTACTTTCTGTAAAGTCTGTACAGTCTTAACAGTGACATTCATTTGAACGGCTGCAGAAGCAGGACACAGCTTGGAGTTTTTAATTTTCCTGCAATGATCCAGAGATCTTACAATGGAAATAATTCCCTGTGCTTCAATGAACTCTGTTACTTATGGTAGGAGCTTACTTTGCAGAAGAAACTTTTCCTGAAGGCAAAATATGAGAGAAGATTTTATGCACTGTTCTTTGAAGTAGGCAACGGTGACCACTCACAGGAATGAATGGCTCTGTTGAGAAGTTGGAGAGCAAGACCAGAGACATGTAAAAATTCCATACTTCAGTTTGATGGTGGAAGTAATAAAAACCAGGAAAAATATTTTATGGTGATCTTATATGGAAATTTCACATTCTTTGACAAATCCCCCCTCTCCCCTGAACTGCACTGAGCAAGACAAGTGTTCTAAGTGCAGCTTTTTGTTTCTGGTAATTTTTAACAAAAGCAAGAGACAGTTTGAAACAAAGGGTGCAAGTTACACACATAATTAAGTATCAGTCTTGGGACTGAAGTAGTGCTGTCTTATCAGCTACGGTACATGTTAGAGACTTTCTTCTATTTGTAGTTCACATCTTTATCCAGATTCAAATCTTCTCTTCATCTGAGTCAGAACAGGGACTTGAATGCCTGTTTCCCATAACCCATCCTGTGTTGGTTTTGTCTCGTGCTAAAGCTGTTCCATTGCCTAGGGTAAGCAAGACTTAACCAGACCAGAGGACAACTCTACTGTAAAGGCTTTATCTAGCAGGGATGACACCATGATGCCATTACTCTTCTTCCTGCTCTGTATTGAAAATGGCACCTAATTTACATTATTAAACTGGCTCGGAAAACTAGTTCCAAGAGGAGGCAGTCATGTGGAATGTTAGGCTGAGGCTCAGGAGTCTACAAGTACTCCACAGATATCACCAATACCAGAGACATATTTATATAGTCTATTTCCTATATGGAGAAGAGCCTCTGTGCTAAATAAATTTTATGTTTTCCTGTGTTCCCTTTGAAGCAAAGCACCAAAAATCTGTCAGCTGATTTGATAGACTGTTCACAGAAAAGTGATAGTTCAGGATACATCTCTCTCAGTCCAAAGCTGCTGTTAGTCATTAATTGCTTATCAGCTATTTCACATGTAACACAAGGTCATCAAAATCTAGAGAAGTATCTAATTAATTCAATACCCAGTACTCCCAGCAGGACCACATTAAGTATGGATAGATGCAAAACTCTTGAGCTCAACTTCCTATACTTGTCATTAGGACCTACAGATGACTTCTCTTTTGCATAGTGCTAAAAAAACGCCTCTCAGTTTTCCTGTGATACAGTGAGGGAAATGGAAAAGCTCAAGTTTAGGTTGAGATGCACAAACGTGGGTAGAAACAACGTGTGCTGGAGCAGATTTAGCTTTTGCTGCAAACATACACAAGTATGGGGGCTCTGATTCAGGAATGAAGAGCAGCTGAATTAAGTTTTCTAAATTGTCTCAAATCATTAAAATCACATTGACATTCTAATTACCATTGCTTTCCCTGAGAGAAAGGTACACAGGCATTTAAAAAGTCTAATCATGCACCCACTCACAGCTGTACATGCTTAAATAACCACATAAATAAGATTAAACTTGAGATGGATAGATCTGGAGTCAATTGCATTTGTCTCCTAAGTCTCTTGTGATAACAGAATGTGTACTCCCAAGCCACACAGGTGCTTCTGAAAATTATACTCACTGCAGAAGGCTACTGGTCACTGGGCACTTTAATTAAGTAATGGGAAATCTCCATAAGGATCTACCTTCTGCAGATCTACCTTGTGTTTGTCTCAGGTTTTATGCTCTCTCCTATTACCACAGTTTTAGGTTGCTTTATGGAACACAAAACCAGCAACAGCCAGGGTGTTGCTCAAGAGATGCTCATATGCAGGGGACCACAGCAGACTGCTGCTGTTGCAGTTGCAAATTCTTTCTCTATTTATACTGGGAAACTTTATCCAGTATGAAGGGTTTGCAGTACTCTGATCTGTGAACTGTAAGTGCTGACATTAGAGGCAAGTGAGTGATTTCCAGAGGTGAATGAAGTGCGAGAAAGAAGTATGATGGCAGCCTATTCATCAACAAAGCTCTCTCTGCTGCTCTGCTTTGCGTCATACACTAACACCACCATCATGAAGGACGTATAGGTCTGTCAGAAACCTGCTAAACTGTGTCCTCCACAGAACAGATAGGCAGAGATAAAGTCTGTGTGAAGGACCACACAAGATATCCAGTGTGAAACACACACCTGGCAATTTTAAATAGACTCTCGTCTAAGAACAGATTACAATTTTCAGCCAATACATTTTTAATAATATCTATAAAACTAAATAGAAACATTGGCTTGCAGACAAAGAGCTTTTAAGACTAATTATTGATCTCTTCCTGATGTTCAGAGATGCTTCGTATAGATTTCACTCGTAGCATGTTTCCTAGGAGTTAAAGTCAGCCTTTGCACAGGGCTGGCATCAGTGATGTACGCCCTTCCCTGTGTGGCATTAAGGGGTACAAACATGAAAATTTACCTTCATGCTTTTAGTGTCAGTCGCTGAACATATTACTCATACAAGCATCAAGCACCCTCACAACCACATGCTACTATAAATGTAGATATTTAGCAATAAAAAGTGAGTCATAAGTCATTAATCATACAGCAGCTGAGACTATACAGTGAAGTCAATGACTGGGTAGTGCTGTAGACCATACAACTACTAATGACGTTTTGGGTTCTTTTACCTATTCAAAAGGGCATGGTCTTTGCCTGAAAGTGTTCACAGTCTGACCAAAGTTATATTAATATTACAGAAACTTTAATATATTGTTTATATATTAATTACTAATACAGTGACATTAATATTATATATTTATATATATATATTGGGATGCACCTGTACTAGTAAATAAACAGTGAGAGGGCATGTTTCTGGCACTGCAAAGCAGTGCTCCACTCTGATAAGTATGGTCCCTGCACCTGTCTGGCCCAGGCCAACAACATCCTCTCAACAACTCCCCATCACAGCTGAGGAGCTAGCTCAGGCCAGGGAGCAGCACGGAGAAGCAGTTTGCATGCAGTCATGATGC
>NW_010334876.1:15767-23087 GCF_000700745.2 Antrostomus carolinensis | reverse complement strand
GAGAAGTCCCAGGCACATTTAATTTTCTAGTATACTACCACAGTCTTGGAGCCTGATCATTTTAACAGCATTTAAAGCAATGGACCCTGACCTGTGGACTCAATCCTTACAGTCCACATTTAAGGCAAGGAAGAACAGGCAGAAACAGAGATCGGAGAAGAAGGTAACAGTAAGAAAAGGTGTTGTGACACTCGGGTTGCCGAACCATTGACAGAAGTTGAAGGAAGAAGAGAGGCCAACAGCTGATATTTAGCATACATCACCTAAGTTCAAGACAGCCAAAAGAACTAGACTTTTTAATGTTAAACATACCAAGGACTGATTAACTATACGAAAGTTTATTGCTTTGCTGCATTTCTTACTCTATGTTTCTCCCTCATACTGGGCAATTTTTTTGAGTTTCAGAAATAATCTCTCTTATATTTCAGTCACTGGCACTTTCAAAATGCCATCGCTCTTGCACCTGAAGTTTTCTCCCTGTCTGTTTCCCCCCTTCTCTGTGCACATGCTTGGAGAAGGTCTATCAACCACGTAAAAACATACCAAAGGGGGGGACGCGCTCCACTTCTGTTGAGCAGACGTTGTCCTCGTGGGCCCATCTGCCATAGGTGGCAGAGTAGATGATAAGAAACTTGGACTCCTGACAGTGGAGTTTTAGTTCCTGGTTTTCACATGCTGATTTGGTTTTGTATTCAGCTAAAATAGAAGCAAATAACAATATGGCAGCATGAGGCAATTTACTCGGCTGGACTGTTAATAGCAAATAGCACCATGACAGAAAACAGCTTTTCTAGGAGTTCTGTTGCAAGTGC
Organism: Antrostomus carolinensis; assembly: GCF_000700745.2. Taxonomy (NCBI): domain Eukaryota; kingdom Metazoa; phylum Chordata; class Aves; order Caprimulgiformes; family Caprimulgidae; genus Antrostomus; species Antrostomus carolinensis. The sequence continues at coordinate 22,275 of NW_010334876.1, read as the reverse complement.
TATGGGGCACTATTACAACCAGAGACAAAGCCAATAGCAAAGCAGAGTGTTTCTTCCAACTGAATTGCTCCCATATGACTATCTAAAGCCTCCGTCTCTTTTTTGAAAGGAATTAAAAAGTTAACTTTTGCCAATCTCCTCTCCCAGTGGAACAGCCTGCCCCCTTCCCGCCTGATTTCCTGGCTTGCTTTCCACCGCTGCTCGGTAGGAGAAGCCTCATCCTTTCCTTTTGTCTCTCCCTGGCACAATGTTGCATTCTACACTCGCCTACTTCAGATGCCTGCCTGAGTGCTGAGAGCCCCCAACCACTCATCAATCATGGGGATGGCTGGCATCACCCAATGCCACCGCAGACAGCACTGAGCGAGCACCGAAGAATGGGAGGCACAAAGGCATGGGGACGGGCAACGTATCCTGAGCCAGACAGTGCTCTCAGCTATATTTGTATGGCTCCACCATGGTCACTGAGTTTCCCTGGGTGTGACTATCCAGCAAGGGCTCATTTGAAAGTTTTGCTGACAAAGCGATGTGAATCAGGAGGCTGAGAAAAATACACGCCCTCCCTTTCTCAGCTGGCACGGGCACACTGGCAGCGCTCTCAACACGGAGGTAGGGAAGCCAGTGAGATGCTCTTCCAGGCAGCATGTTTTATCCCTCCTAGGGAAGTGGTTAAAATCTGCCATCTGACCAAGGAGGTCTCTTGCCGGCCTAAGCAGCTGCTCCACTTGCAGCATTTTACCACTCAAGTCTTCCTGGCTTACGTACGGTGGCAAACTGGTTTAGTGCAGATAAGGCCAGGGAGAAGAGTTTATTCTGCTCCATTTTTTTATCCTTCAAAAATGTGAAAACAGGAAAAGGAGGTTCCTGAGCTGAGCAGGAGAAAAGGGAAACCTTATTGTTACTTAATGGTATCCCTGTGAGTAGAGTGTGGGTGTTGGTGCTAGGGGAACTGGAGAGAGAAAAACCTCGATCTGTTCAATAAAGAAAATATTATTGTTTCATTTAGAATAGAACAGACAAAAAATGGGTTTATGTTCTTGGCAATAGTCCAGTTTCTTCCATTTGAACTCATCAGCAGTCACAGGTTTAAGTCTTAAAGGAGTGATTTTAAAAAATACTTGACCTGCTGCAGATTGTTACTTCTGCAGAAGCTCCTGCCATACCATACACCCATGAGGATCATGCCAAGAAAACAGAGGCTGTGACCCAAGGGCTGAGAGCCTAAAGCAGGGCTCTGTGTCCATACGGCTGTGCTCCGTGGTTGCTGGAGAGGCTATGGAAGTACAGACAACAGAAACAAACCCACAAGTGGTATAAGACGAGGGTAAGAATACAACCAAGACTTCTGGAGAGATAATAGCAACAAAATTTCTAAATAAATTAAAAACTAACAGATTCAGGCAATTGCTTAAGTGCCCACTTGAAGGCAAGGAGACTGTAAAATATACTTTAAGTTATACTCAAGTAGTTGCCTGAGTAAGGTTGTTTTCCACAGCCAAGTCTAACAGTATTAGTATCTTACCTACAAATATAAATTTCCTGTCACATGAAATCATGTCATTTGCACTGGAACTGGACTATTCCTCAATTCTGAAGGCAGCACTTGCTGTTAAATACACTTTTGAACAGCTTTTGTAAAATTCAGATCATGAGAGAATATTATATATTCAAAGTAGCTCATTTCCAGTGGGAAAAATATTAAGCATCTTATAAAAGTAACAAACAGGATCCCAATGCACTTTTGATTACTAAAAAGAGATTTCTAATGACACAGATGCAGCTATGATATTCAAATCCATCTGCTATTAATAATGCTGTAATTGTAATATGCAAAAAAACCCCTATTAAGATAATAAAACAGATAATTAAAATTTTAAATTTCCAGCCTTTTTTTTTCCCTGATGATTGCCCCAGTATCTCCTTGGGAGTTCTTGTGTCAGTGCTTTGCCAAAGGTAACATCTACCTACTCCATTCCCGTATCTCTGCTCTGATTTCAAAACTCTGCTTAAATTGGTCCTTCAGTTTGCTTGCCACCTTGGTTCCTATTCCACCAATTATATCTATCTTAATGCTCTGATCAAAGAAAATCCCTTTTGTGCTTTCTCCTTTAGTTGTGGGATGGTATTTCTGAGTTGGCTTGTGAACCTACTCATAAATCATCATTCAACTATTTTCTTTGGGACCCATTTCACCCACGCTGGGGAGTAGCTGCCAAAAAAGGCTGAGCCCCTGGGCTGCTGGGGCTTGTTCTCATATACAATAGCAACAAGAAAAACAATTAAAAAGCACCAATAAATGAAACCTCATGATGATTGTCTTAATCTTTCTTACACTTTTCTCATGTTTATAAAGTGAATTCTCTTTGAGGAAGGATTTGTCCCTTTACACATCAATGTCAGTTACCCACTTAGAATACAGGTGATTCTACAATGAAATTCAGTAATAAAGTTTGCCACACTTGTATCCTCCAGCCATTATTCTATAAATGGGAGACAGTAACAGAGAATCTTTGAAAGCTTTGGTCCTACCTCCTTAAGCATTTTTGCATATTCCTTATGATGTCTTCATCATTTGGATCTTTAGCCCAAGCATCTGTTTTTGCTATTCAGCTCTATCTTTCTAAGATGACATTATCCATCATTGCCATCTCCTTAAAAATAATTTCCAAAACATTTTCCCTTTCTAGTCTGATGTGTGACTCTGCCAAACTACAATGGTCATTAAATTGGCAGCAAGCACACTGAAGTTGTAAACATAAGGGAGACCTAAGGTAAAGTAGAGAAAAACAATTTGCTATTAATCTAAGAATCTCAACACTTCACATGGATTTATGCAAAGCCTTGTGCAGTGGCATTTTAACCGAAGCAAACTACAAAACACACACAAAAATACATTTGCCTGATGTGGATTACTTACTAGGTTTGCATTTAAAGGAGACAAGGAGGAATTTAGTGGTCCCTGGACACAGATCAGGTCCAAAAACCCGACTATTGACAAGGAGTTGGCAGGATCTCAGGTTTTGGCATTCATCCAGTACTTTCTAGAACAACAGGCAAAAAGGATAGACTTGAAAACAAGGTAAGAAACTATACAGCAATGAGAACACTTAGATGTACTTTGTTCTATACAGGAGAGAAATAATTCCTTCACAACATTTTGGCTATAAACATGTAAAAACCATCTGTATCATTGGATTTAGGCCACATCTCTACTGGACTCAGAGCCACGGCCAAGTTTATGGGAACACATTCATCACAGCGATGCCCAAGGCAACTTAGGATGTTACCAATTTGCTGTTGTTTGCCACTTTTCTCTCTGCCCCCAGCCAGTCAGCCAGATCTTGCTGTGTGCCACCACAGCCTCAGTGATGCTTGGGACAATGAACAAAGCCCAGAGCAAGTGGGAAGATGCTCAGCCCCCAGCCTCTTCACTGACGTGCCTGAGGCACTCACACTCTCCTGAGAGCATTTATGGGAGTGCAATGTCCAGGTGAAGCATGGTAACTCAAAAAGATGGCTTTTTAACCTGATCATGCTCTGTAATACTTTCACTTGAAAGAGTGCTGATTAATGACTTGATGTGACTTCTGGCTTTAAGCCATATGTAGGATCTCCTGCTTAAGGGGCACTTACTTCTTGCTTGCAGTTACACACATTATCAGATATTTACTTGTCTTGCCACTTGAACCAATTCCAGAAGTGGTTTGACCAGATAGCACAGATGTGCCTGTCTATCCGAAGCCTGTTCTTTTGTTGTCTTGTTTGTTTGGTTGTTTTTTTTTAAAAAAAAGCTCTTCTAAGGCCAAAACTACCTCAGATTTTTTAGCCCAGCAGTATAATGTGGTTCTTACTGTGCTGCTTCACTGGGAGTGGTAACAGAGGGAGGACAATAAAAAGGTCAGAAGTTTCATGTAGACTCTCTCCAAGTTCAGCAAAAAGACGAAGTCCTCCTAGTGCTTAAATTGGTGTTCCCAGTTCATCAGTGGTTTTGGAGCTGTAGCTATAGAAAATATGAAGATATTGCCCAAGACAAGTCTGAGTCCAGTTTTAACACACTCACAAGCCAAAGCACCTAAACAAACCAGTCGAAATGAAGCAGTGTACTTATGAAATTCCTATTCACCTTCAAAGCCTGGTTTAGAGAGGGCTTTCTCTACACTATTTTTGGATAGTCTGTTGTTGTGCCCAGGATTCTTGATGTTAAAAATCACAACAGGCTGTGATAAAGAAGGTGTTGTCTCCAGGTCACCCCATTCTTAACAGCAGTAACTGTAAGATACCATTCTCTGGTAGTTTTAGGTACTCCTGCAAAATCTATGGGAATTTTTGCCCTGTTTCTCATCAGAAGGGGTCTCTCAGTCATACCAAGAGGCCAATTCACAAATTTACCACTATCATAGCACAAGCTGCACTCTTGTTTCCAGGCTGAGAGAGTTGGCAGTGGCTGAATCTCTCCTGTCATCCCTGGAAGCCATCCCTCCCAAGCAGAAATGACACATATTGGCAGCACATTGCAGCGATCCTGTAACACTCTTGCCTTTCTCTTCCCATTGGTAGAAGAAGCGGACTTGCATCCAACACTTTTTGAGCATTAAGTGCACTCTGAAGAGTTTAAAAGGGAAGGAAAAGCACAGCATACTTAATTTTATCAGTCAATTCTTCTTTTACAGAGTTCCAAGTCAAACAAATAACTCCTCCTTATTTGGGATTGTTCTGGAACAGGCCAGTTAAATAGAGTTACATCTTTAGCAAGAGGAGATAGCTGTACCCTACTGAGTCACCTTCTGTTTGCACCTGAGCTGAATCATCTCCTGTGCATCTGTTCGTATTTTCTCCTACTTAATGCAAACAGCAGTAGCATTTTCTATCATGTTGCAGTTCAAAAACCCGCAACCACAAAAGCAAACAATGACAGTCATAGTGAGATAGCACTGGGCTGTTAATATCTCGAGACAGACCTAACTTTGCAGTGATCCTTTTAATAGGAGGTCACTGCAAAAAATGCCTGTTATGCTTCCTCCTGACTGCAGGGTAACATCACGCCCAATTATGCAGACGGCAGACACAGTTCCAAAGGGAAGGGGAGGAAGGATGAGATCACTGGTGCTCTTTTCTAAGAAGTCAGTTTACAGGATGTGTCTCTTCTCCTTGACAGAACTGGAACTCCCTGAGATGCAGAGCATTTGTATCTCTCACGTACATAGCCTTGTCAAAATGCTTTCATGCCTTTGATCAGTGACAGTGCCTGCATGATGATGATAGTTTATACAACAGTTAGCCCCTGCTGTGTTTATTATATTTCAGGGAAAAAACTGCCCATGGGGACCTCCCAAAAGCACTCACAAGCCCAAAATAATCATTGGTGTAATTTTGCTGTAGTCAGTAAAATGAAATCAAGGATGCATCTGGCCTACTGTTTTTGGTGGAGAGCTGTACTTTCACATGGCCTATAGGTCATGTCTGGAATGTCTTTAGAAATTGCAGTACAACATGGGCAAGTCACACTTATAAAAACTGCCCTCACATTGTTTCTGGAGAGAGGATATTGCCACCAAACCACTTCATAAAACTCTTCAGCTCACTACTGATGGGAACACACATCCCCTGCTGTGAAGAAGCAATGTGTCAGCTGCAAGCACAGATGTTGCAAGCTTCATCTAAATTTCTGTAGAGCATTTACAACAGCTTCACCAACACAGCATGGGGAGTAGCGAGATTCCACTGACTACTCATTTTTGCAATGATCTACTGAATTTTGCCTGGGCATTTTCACTGTGATGAAACAAGCCTTTGACAACAGTCTAAGTCAGACCTTCTAAGCCTTGTTACAAAAGTCTCCACAGCAGAAAGTAATAATCTATGATGTATAAATAATTTTAAGCTATACTTAAGCAGGCCCAGCAAATAAACCATAGAATATTACTGATACAAATAATGTATTCATGAAAATGTAGATATCCACAGAAGTGCTTAGGAGCTGCTGTTTAGCTGTCACGGTGCCTTTTCAGTGAGTGAAGATAGGCATGGAACAAGCCAAATGCTAACCAGAATGCCATCTTATTCAGTGGATTTGTAACCCAGCTCTGTCAAACTCTTCTATCCTCTCCTGGGGTCAAGGAGGGCCACCATGATGGATTAAGACTGGTCTACTTCAGTCATGACCAGCCCTTGATTGGAAGGGAATTATTCCAGGGAACTTTGAGAATAAGGTTTCCAAATCAAGGCTTATCAAACTAGAAGGCAATCTACAAAGCTTTCACAATTCTACAGTAATCCTCACCTACCTTTTCATGGTAAACTGACATAGACACAACGTAATTTCATTCAACATTGTGAACACTTGCCTTTCTCACATAGCAAAGCTCACTGCATGGAAACTGTCAAAAACATTCTGTGCATTAAGAACCTTTACAACATCCGATACCTGCAAAGAGGTGGGTGCCACACAGTTTATGGGTTCTGTCATCCTGGTTTCAGGCTCCTGAGTATTACACATGTGGTAATCTTG
>NW_010334876.1:1673-15740 GCF_000700745.2 Antrostomus carolinensis | reverse complement strand
CGAGGACAGTGCAGACTCAAATGTTCCCCATCGCAGGCATAGGCAGTATGATTTTGCAGAAGTTTGGTTAGGTAACCTAGAAAATATTCATCTCTGTTACAACTAGTACAGGAAATTACAAGCTCGTTAGATAATAAGAAAACCACAATCAGTCTCTGGAAAGGGCATTGTAGTCAAGGTTATACGTATGGCCCGCTGCCACACCACACGGTTCTGTGAATGGGTCAACCTTTACATGCTAGTAACACTCAGGTCTGGAAAACAAGAGGTCATGTGGCAGTGAGTCAGAGCCCTACCAGCACTCCAGCAGCGGCACTGTGTCGGAGATGTCATTTCACAGACAATAAATGGGGTCAGGCCTTTGCCAGCCGTGGCTGCTAACAATCCCAGGGCGTGTCTGCAGAAGTTGGAAGCGCTACTGCTTGGTTTTGCAGGCTAGACTCTTGCATTCCAGCTGGCTAAGGTATTCCTTACACCTCGTCTTAAACTGATGCTTTGCACTTCTGGGTTCCTAGGCAGTTGTGTTTCACACAAGCAATAACAAAAGTGATTCTCTCTGTATCACTGAATGGGATGCTAGGATAAGAGAGGAAAGGTGGTCCATAAGTGCTAGACACCATAGGTGCTGGACAGAAACCCAAAAGTAAGACTCAAAGAATTTTGTATTTGCTGGAGAGTTTGTCAGTGTTACCAGGAGAGGGACAGGTAGGATCTGTATGCAGCTGTCCACCTGTACCATCCATTTGCATCTTCTAATAAGTAAGTCCAAAGCTAATGACAGCCATTTTTCTCATTTGTATTTCATTGTGCATTGTCTCTTTAGCTAAGATTTCTGTTATCATCACAAATATTTATAAATTTAACCTCCTACTGCCCTTCTCTGTGTTCTGCAGCATACTTTAATGGAAACATGCAGGCTGCTACCTTTGACCATTACAAATTAGCAATTGTGATGGAAAACTATTAGGGGTAATTTAATTCAAAGACTTTCCTCACCTATACTTATGAGACTTTGATATCTCTATCATGCTGCTACACTTGATTGAAATCTATCTTCAAGCAGAAAAGGTTTGTGGTTGAAAGGGAAGAAGAGGCATGAGGGACAGGAGAGATAAAGGCTACAAAATACCAGTCTACAAATGAAGCAATATCCTTCCTCATCCCTCATCCATAAACACATGGAAATTAGACCCAAACCCACTTTTTTCTCCATGAGTTTGATGACAACCTAATATAATACAATCAAAGCAAATCTGTTTTCTAATTCTTTCACTACTAGCCAAACTTTTTATTAATGTGCACACAATAACTATGTTTGAATAGTTTTCTTCTTATACATGCATTAAATTTTCTATAATCAATTCCCAACTCCTAGAACACCACGTTCATCCACCTTCAGGTCAAGAAACCCAAACAAAATTCTCCAAACTTAACATATTAATAATGAGAAAGCCCTATAAGCTTCCACAGATTTATTTCAGAAAAGATTTATAGAAGTTTTAAAACTGAGACCATGATTACATATGTATCTTTTTAATTTCCAAAATTATAATTTTCCTATCTTTGCCTCTTTTCCAAACATGTAATTGATTTAATTAAAGACAAAAGCTAGTATCTTCTCCTCAGAAGCCCTGCTCACCCTATTGTTGTGTCAGCAACATTATTACTGTTAAGTATAATGGAGAAAAAACCAAACAAACCATACTTTCTTGTTTTGGTGACTGAATCAGAACTAGAATGACAATTTTTTGTATCATTAAAACAAAGATTAGTTTTCTCAAAGAAAATATTGAGAGATTGCTCATGTCATTTGATTTTCACACTTTTTGCCCTTTTTATACCTTTCACACACACACACACACAGAATCACACAATGTCAGGGATTGGAAGGGACCTCAAAAGATCATCCAGTCCAATCCCCCTGCTGGAGTGGGAACCTAAATGAGATCACACAGGAAGGCATCCAGGCGGGTTTTGAATGTCTCCAGAGAAGGAGACTCCACAACCTCCCTGGGCAGCCTGTTCCAGTGCTCTGTCACCCTCACTGTAAAGAAGTTCCTTCTCAAGTTTAAGTGGAACCTCCTGTGTTCCAGCTTACACCCATTGCCCCCTGTCCTACCATTGGGCATCACTGAGAAGAGCCTGGCTCCATCCTCCTGACATTCGCCCTTAACATATTTATAAACATTAATAAGGTCTCCCCTCAGTCTCCTCTTCTCCAAGCTAAAGAGACCCAGCTCCCTCAGCTTTTCCTCAGAAGGGAGATGCTCCACTCCCTTCATCATCTTGGTGGCTCTGTGGCTCTGCACCAAAGACAAGCAATTTTAAAAAAGTTTTTTAAATAGAAATGTAAGTATTCCAAGTAAATTATATGCAAATAAAATATTTCAATTCTCTGGCATCTTTTCCAGCTCCAGCTGTGCAACTGGATAGGAAAATTCAGCTCCCCTGTCAGTTACTAAGTCTGGAGAAAGGAGAAGCCTGCTCCACTACAGTCTTTGCAGTTCCTCATCTAGAGCCCAAGAGAGGACAAGAGTCAGTTACATCCACCTTCCAGAGCATCAAAGATGTAGGTGAGTTCCTCACCTCATCGAACTTAGTCTGACCACTGGCACTAAAATCAGGATGGAGAGAATTTTATACCCTGTATTTGCAGCCTAGACCTCAAGGAGACCAGTTCAGCAGAAATCCCCGTGGCTTCTCACAGGTTAAAAAAAAAAAAGGGCAACAAATTCATCCCCTCCATTTTCTGTGTAATTGAGATCACAAATAATTGAGCTTTCCTGCCAGAGCCACTCCTGAAAGGTGCTGAGTATTGCCAGGAAAATGGGCCCAATGCCCAATTGCACCCAAGCGACTTTGCTATGGTCCGATACTGTAAAGGGGCCTCCGGGGCGTTTACTGCTGCTGAATGCCTTTGACGTTGCCATCACAGCATAAAGGGCCACAGTGTAGAAGAGTATCCAGCCCAATGTCAGTTGTGGGCACTCAACACCTTGAAAGATTTAGCCTGATATTTGTAATCATTTCAATTCTACAGGTTTTAAGTTACTTGGAGCCAAGAGTGCTGTATACAAAACAGCCCAGTATTCCCTAAAGAATATCAGCTATGTTGTGATTTGGATGAGTTCCCTGGCATCTTAACTGCTACTTTGATCCTGCAAATTCCTAATCCAGTATCTAAGCACCTTTCTCCAACAACTGCAACTATTCAATCCTTTAAAAAATGCCTTTATAAAAAACTTGCTCCGATTCAGTATAAGCAATATGGTTCACTTGTAAGAACAGCATTAGATGGACTAGTGAAAACAAGACATCATGCTCTTCAGCTTTCCAGGCAGCATTTAAAGTGACTCTGCTGTTATTAAAATCCTTGTGTATTTGCACACAATAAACGATAAAAATAGTAATGGAAATTGGCTGAAACCTAATGTTCTCTGATAAGAGAAGTGGTGACGTACTAGTATCTGCACTGCTCGTCTCACATGGCAGATCACGTAAACCTGCAGCTTTTATTACTGTACCCACAGACTACATAGACACAGGTGGAGCGGTCAGCCCTTTGCAAAGAGCAGTGCCAACCGGGCAGCTCACAGCCCACACTGAGAAGGGATTGCCACTCGAAAAGTCACAATTTCCTCTTGCTTCTTCCCTGAAAAACTCCATCATCTTTCCTCTCCTCATGCCATCCCTCCTCATGTCCTGGGGCACTGCCTGCCCTGTGCTCGGCAAGGTAATAAAGTTTCTGAGCAGCTGCTGCCTCTCACCTTGGTCCCAGAGTAGTGCTTGCACAGGAGGGAGCAGCAGAAAGCTTCATCTTCTTGAGACCATAAGTATCTTTATATTGTTTACCAAATTCTGTATTGAAACACACTTCCCTTGAGGCAGCAGATTTAGCTGAATGACAATGTACGGTTAGGGGAAAAATATGTTCTTATCTCTACAATTAATAACAGCGTGATTATCAGGAGAGAGGGCATTGTAACAGTTGAATGGGTCTATCACTCTTTCTGAGGCACGCTTCCTTTTCTGCATTTCTCTCAACTGGCACAATTAAATCAGGTCATCCAAAATAGACAGCGGGGTTGTGTCACCGTCCAAATCAGACAGCAGGATTGTGTCACTTTCAGGCACCAGCCCAGCACATTGCCTGGGCTACAGGCACTTCAGGGCACTATTTGTTGTTCAGAATCTCTCATTTTGTGTTTGTCTCATTAATCAGTATGTCAGTTGTGAATGATGATATTTTATTTTTTTTTTTTTTTTAGAATATCTAATATGGGAGCTACACTGTACCTGGACTACAACACACCTCTAAGTCCTGGTCCCCTGCTTGCTAGGGGAGTACTCGCTAGCTCCTCTCCGGTCAGCACAAGAGGAGATTCCCTTCCTCTGCAAAGCAGGGCATAGGGAGGGCTGGAGCACAACCATGGCTTCCCCCAGCATGGATGGAGTCAGGTCATGGCTGTGTGTGCACCTGGACTGAGAAACCATAAGACCTGTGAGTTATGGGGTTTCTTACCTTGAGCATACGGAAACTTAGGCAGACCCTATAAAAATCTTTAGACAACTTAAGGTTTTAAAACTAATGTCATTTTTTCTCTTTGTGTTCTGGGTTCTTGGGTGATATAGGGGGCACGAGGGCATGTTTGACAACAGCAGTCTCTTTTTCAAGCATTATTCTGCAGTGAGGAGAACCATGTACTTCCTTTTTCTTTTTCCAAAATAATAAATGTGAATTTTCTTTCAAATAATGCGAAACTTTAAAGAAAAATTCAACTATCGTGAGAATTGTCTACATCTGAAAAACTTAGCAGTTCTGCAGTATCCCAACAACATCTCTACGCCTCTGTGTGAAAGCTTCACTAGGAGCTTTCCCATTTATCCAACACACATTCATAAGCAATGTATGGGGTGCCCTGCATACAAAATAATCTACAAGACATTACAATCTGGCTCAGAAGTTAAGCCTGAATCATATGGCAATAAACAGATCCCATTGATTTGAAGGCCAGAAGGTATCATCCCACCCAACTGTCTGCATAACCCAGACTATTCATTCATTGTAACTTTTTTCCTGAGACTCAAAACGCCAATGCAGAATCCAAGCGTAATCCTTTCTTCCAGAATTAGCCAAATTAGTCACAGCATCCACTATGTTGACAAAGAACTTCAACTAAAAAAACATAGCACCAGAAAAACACACAAAACACTGAGGCTGAGCAGCTGAACAAAGCTTTAAGCCTTGCTGATCGCTTCTTGTTGCGAAGGAGAACTGATAAACTGTGATGACAATGACAGACAAAAATAACTGGCCTAAGGGAGTAATGGTTGTAAACAGATGAAACAGAGCTCTTAAAATGCTGTAAGTTTTACCCTCAACATTTTTCATAGTATTATTGCCTTGCATAACAATAATGGTAGTAATTGTTATGAACCTGAAGGTTTGAAAATCGAAAAAGATTTTTTTTTCTTTTAAAAAACACTGAAAAACTAGGAACTTAAAAAGTTTCAGTTTAAAAAAATATGACTGCCAAAGAGCCTGGAAGTGGTCAGCTGCGAACTGTGTTATATCTCCTGCGTATGGCACAAGCCAGTGCAGGGTACTCACATTCACTGGATTCATTCCTTATGGTGGAAGACACTAACACAAGGCCTTAAGGTCCTTTTTTCAGTTGTCAGCATTAGACTAAAGAAATGTGTATATTCTGCCCAGCTGCACTGTACTGGCATGAACTTCACCATATGGAAGCATCAAGGAGAACAGCATTTCAGGCTGTGAGTCTGATGCACATATTAAATGCAATCTCAGCACTGACGGATATAACGTCTTTTTGGCAAGAGAGCAGATTTGCAATGTAATATTTTTAGAGCCTGAAGCCGAGTAGCACACAGCCTACAAGGATCCTCAGAATCAGGCCTTTATATACAGATTTAGTAATATTAGTTCCTGTGCATCGTTCAATTAGCTTAATTATCAGAGCAATTTGCTGTCTCGTTTTAAAGACATACAAATCCATTTTAGATCCAAATAGATTGAAATAGCATACATATTGTTGTGGGAGTCCCAGAAGGCTAATCCATTCGGTAAATCCACATCAGCTTCCACAGTCTTATGAAGAACTGTGCCAACAGGCATTACAAATATACAAACAAGACTGGCAAGTTTGATGGAAGAGATCTCATGTGGTGATAACAGAATTGTTGATAAACTACTACAAACACCATTAGAAGCATCAATCTGATATTTATTTATATTTGGGATCCAGCTGTAGTACTTCTCCAGCAATATTTTCTCCACTGGTTTGTGAAGGAAGAACTGAAGACAGATTAACCCCTAACTTTCTTCCCTCTTCCCCTCTGCCATACCCTTCCCTGGTCTTTAGAGGCAGCTATGCCACACACCAGGCTGTTCAGGGTTTGTGCACAATCACTGCTCTCAGGGCTGCGCTCTGTGTGTGGATCTGACAGTGCTTATTTGGCTCCATTCACAGAAGCAGGGATCTGCCTCTCGTAATTCTCCTTAGTCTCTTACCTCAGTTGTCTGCAAGTTCGTTCTGTGGTAGCTCTTTTTTAGAATTATAATTGTGACAGAGGGCAAGACATTATCCAGGAAAGACACCATTTCTTAAATTCACATCATTATGTTTCTTGCCCCATCATTTTATTATTTTTCATCCAAGTCCCTTGTAAGCATACTGTTTGAGTCATTTTAGCAAGACTTGGTCTTACTGTCTTTTGTCAATAAAAAATACCCTTAGGCAGAAGCATCATTCTACCTGCTGTTCAGAATCAGCAAAACAGCTTCACTCAGCTGATACACATAAAAATCCCTAATTGCTTAATAGATGCTTCCTTGCATAGTCACTAATTTGACTTAATTTTCCTCCACTGCTTGTTTTTTTCAGTGTGCCTTTTTCCACCATTCCTCTCACCACTCATACTCTTTACCAGTGACTGCTATGCTACTAAGTTCATCTTTTTGCTTATACTACAGGACATGGCATGAAAAGCTGGTTTGCCATGCAAAGAAAATAGTTTTTGCATAATCACTGGGGTTTTTTATATTATCTAAACCATTTTAATATGGGAATAGATGTTCAGCTGAGAGTTTTCAGTTGACCATTTCTAAAGGAGATGAAGCTTATGAGATGATGATCTCTATCCATCTGCCATTCCCTTATTCAGCTCAACAACTTTCAAGCTCACTGGCCATTTTCCAACATGAGGGGTACAGGTTGGAAAAGTCTCAAAGAAATAAAGTTCCTACAAGTTTCATGAAAATTGAAGCCTGAACTGACAGGTCAAAATAAGAACTGTCACTTCCAACACAATCCCTTGCTAATGCTAAAGGTAAACCGGCTGCTGTAGAGACATACACGGGAGAGCTAATCAGCCTGCTGCTAATGGAGCAATTTGTGTTCACTGACCTTCATGACAGATGCAGGATTAAGCCTTCAATAAGAAAACGCTTAAGTTAAAAGTGAAAAAGGCTTTGGGGATAGTATGACAATCAAAGTAGGCATCAGTGATTAAGACCTCAGTCAGGTTTTCCATGAACTGCTTTATCAACATGTGTGCTTTCCTAAAGAATTGTCTCGGGTTTTTTTTTTCCTTGTAGTCATACCTCGTGGATCATAACTTGGACCATAACCATCTTATTGAACATAACCCTCTCTCTCTACTAAATCTGAGGGTCAAATTAAGCAAGAGCTTGGTTCCACTTAAGCCAGAGAAAGGACCGAGGTAACCAGCAGATAATTCAGTGTAAAAACACATTCAAACTTGTTGGCGCTTTAAGAGCCAAAGATACAAGCGCCACATTCAAACTTGTTGGCGCTTTAAGAGCCGAAGCTGCATGCAGTTTCAGCCTTGAGCAATTAAGTCCTGACTTTTAGTGAAAATATAGAATAGAATAAGATTCGTGAGAAAGAATGCAAGAAAACAAGATAAGAAAACTTCTTATGTAACTAGTCAGAAGTAAAAAGAATGCCTCATGAACAGGTGGATTTATCCAATCAAGTATTGTAACCAGGCGTGTGAACAGTAGCTTATAGCCAATGAAGAGTTTGTGTGTGTGTGTGTGTGTGTGTGTGTGTGTGTGTGTGTGTGTGTGTGTGTGTGTGTGTGTGTGTGTGTGTGTGTGTGTGTGTGTGTGTGTGTGTGTGTGTGTGTGTGTGTGTGTGTGTGTGTGTGTGTGTGTGTGTGTGTGTGTGTGTGTGTGTGTGTGTGTGTGTGTGTGTGTGTGTGTGTGTGTGTGTGTGTGTGTGTGTGTGTGTGTGTGTTAGCAGCTTAAGAGTATATAAGTGATCATGTAACCAATAATAAAAGTCTCCAGTAGAATTCACATTGAATCGTGTGTGGAGTCCATGGGTGAATACCTCTCGGCACAAACTGTAGTTATGTGAAGAGGATTTATCCAGTGAGCAGTAGCACACACCAGAAGCCAAACCATGAACTCTTTTTAGAAACATAAAACTGAGACACCACAAAGAAAGTGCAGACCTCCTGTAACTTTTTGGTTATGCCAAATGAGCATTGTTTCTTCAGAAACCACATAACCTCTTCATGTCCACGGCACTTAGCTCAGACTTGCAGTTATGTGCATTAAATTTTTGCAAGAGTGGGAAAATCTATGAATCCTGCACTCGCAGACCAGATGTCTATTTGCTCTCTCATATCCTCCCACAGCTGTTCTCTGTTTCCTTCAGATCTACAGTTTCATATTCCCTTGTGTTGTCTTCTAGGAGTGATGCTTATTTTCTTTGTATCCCAAAGGCTTTCTGAGGAAATCTGAGAGATCTCCGTGCACTTCCTTTTTTCTCACTCACTTTCTCTTTTTATTTCCTTCTTCCCTTCTTGTGTTAGGAAGAGGCAAACTGTTACTGATCCCCAAAGATTTTAGTCTGTAGTAAACTCCATCCTATGGCCAGTTACACTTCTCTCAGCTATTCCATGAAGCCACAGGGGCAAACATTTGTCCTGGGACTTAATATGGAACTACTACAGTAGAAAAAGATTTTATCCCTCCTATCCTAAGATTCTGACAAGAGGTACAACACTGTTAAGGGAGACTGTGCTGCTCTTTCCTGTCCTTGCCAAAAAAATCCTTCCTTTGACTGGAGACAGAGTAGCCTCTTCTAGTGCTGTTAACAAGAAGTAACAAGAGAAAAGCTCAGCAGGCTGCAACTGCTTCTGAAGACAGAGCGGGCGAATCATTATGCCCAAGAGACAGCAAAGTTAGGATCTTCCCAAAGACTGCAAGTAGGAGAACCCCAGGGACTAGAGAAAAATATTTCTTTGAAAACTTGGATTTATGAACTTGAACCTTCACGCAAACTTGAGAGGGAGGGGCTGTTCATTGCAAGCTCCTCAGAAAACAAAATACAGTTTTCATTTTGCACACAGAACTCTGACTGAAACTCTGGGTTTTTTGGTTTTTTTTTTCTGTATTCCCAGTTATATTTGACATGCAAAAAATCAGATAAATTAGAGGGCAGGGAATCTGCCTATTGAATCACTAAGTCCATCCTCTGGCAGCTCACAGATCGGCAGTATTATGAAGGCTTACGGTACAGCAAGTCCAAGCCAGAAAAGAAAAAAAAAAAATAATAAAAAAAATAAAAGGCCACCTTACCCTCATAGCCTGATGATTTTCTTTACAACAACATTTCATCATCCCCAATTTGGTTTTAGCCTGAAGAAATTAAAAGTCCAAAATTGCAAAACGCTGAAAAATTAATGCTTGTCTTCCCATCCAAGAATAAATACAAAGAAGGAAAATAAACAGATATTCGTGGGTTGAGACCCTCATCCAAAGCCCAGTGAAATCCTTGGGAATCCTTCCAGTGACCTCCACAGGCTTTCAATCAGGTCTTATATTATGAGTGATGTTTTAAAATTAATTCTAAATTAAGAGCCAAACATCACTGGTATTTAATTTGTTGCCAGAAGCCACACAATAGACCTTTGAAACAAAACTCTTAAAATGCACAGAAATTCACATGAAATGACTCACCAATACTGAACAAATAAGGCACAACCATGCCTCCTTCTGCTCTTCAGCTCTCTTTAAGACACTGTTGTCTCTGTGTTTGGTAATGTATCAAAATATTTCAATTTTAATTGTAGATTATGGTTGGCAGATGACAGAATTCTGATAACTGGTGACTGGTCAGACAGTACTTTCTCTGTCTGAGGACACTTCTATCAAAATCTGAGTATTTATGTGGAACAGGTCTAAAACCCCTTTCTCTAATAAAGCTGAGACTGTCTGGAAGCACTGTCTTACCAAAAAGGGTATCAGCAGCAGATGGAATAGGAAGGCAGAGGGGAGCTAACCCCTGCTATTTATTTTGAATAAAAATAACATATGATGTGTCAGGTGCCAGCAATCTGCACAGTGAGAACAAAGGCAGCTCCTGCCCCAAAGGTGTGAGAATCTGAAAGACAAGACTCAAACGTGTTGGTCTCTGAGCAGTGGAGCTCAGGAAGTCATGCTTCCTATGGGTTTATGTCTCATGCCTGAATTTCCAACATTTGTTATAGGGGTAGGAACATCACATTACCCTTTAACTCACTTAGTGAGAGCTTCTGGAGCAGCATCCTTTCTTAGGGATGCTAGTGGGGCCTAGCTGCTTATGCTCACAAAACACATAGGAATGTAATAGGACCAAAGCTTTTACTTCACTAACAAGGATTATTAAATCTGATTAGTGGATTTAACAAAAAATATTAGGCAAAATCCACATCTAAAATGGGATTTCAGAAGCTACACTTCCACAGGAAAGCAGCAAGAACCAAAGAGACAAGCCTGAAACAAAACTCTGGATCTCAGCACCATGATCTAAACTGAAATCACACTCCTGACACACACCTCTTTGTTCCACAGAACAAACTCCAGATCCAAACCCACTCCACTTGGAGAAACTTTAAACTAGACTTTGAGGTTTATAACCCATATTACTGAAATGAAACATGTTTATAAAATGAAATGTTTTTCCTTTAAACAAAGCAACCAAAATTTGCATTTGACATTTACAAGGCAGTATCAAGAAGATGCATCATTGACATCACTCCTTTTAGCACCTCTTTAAATATCCTGGTCGAAGGACAAGCTCCACTTGCCACAGTGAGTCAACAGAACTGACTCAAGATAATTTATACAGGATTTTATCTGACCAACATGAAACCAACAAAAAAACTTCTGCATCATTGTGGTTGGTCATGATTGATCCTGCCACATTATTACAAACAAAGCATTTGCTCCAAGCATTTGTTTGCTTTCCTTTTGCCTGGGGGAATCTGGGATGGGTGAATGCCACAGAACTTAATGGAAACTTTTAATGCAGAAAGGCCACAGAATCAGATTATATTTCTTGGGTGAACTGGTTTGATTTTTCATTAGATCTATTTGTTTTCTATTGTTGGGTCAGAAGATCAAATCTATGGAGTCAAAGTAATGCCTCGTTCTGTCTGAACTGTTCTGGAAATAGAAGGAAAAGTTGACACCAGCAGACAAAGATTAAAAGGTTCTACCTAAGCAGTGGGTTGCTTTTTCTGTTCACATCCAGAAAGCCATTCTTCAGCCCAGTTATGCAATCACATACTTACTTCATTTTTGATCTTTGGTTACAGTGTTGATTCTTGAAAGCTGCCCAGAAAACCTGGCTGGGACTAAGGTAAAGAAAGAGAGATTGACTGATGAAGTGAGCAAAGGAGACCAGTTCAAGCAGAAAGCCTAACCTCAAATCAGCATGGAAAAAAGAGGAAGAAGTGAAAGAAAGGATGCAAAATACCCACAAGTAAATAATATTTTAAAAAAGTGAATGCATGTTCCTCAGTGTTTCTTGTGGGAAGGAATTTGTTTCCAGAAGGACAGAGGAAGTTCAGTTTTGCCACAGGTGGGTAAAAGGTGGGAGAAGGAGCAGGGCTAGGACAGAGAGCCAAGGGGACAGCCCAGCACTTTTCCCATTGCCAGCAAGGAGGGCAAGGGGATGAGATGAGGGAGCAGTGACTCCTGCTGTTGGGAAGGTACGTGCTCCTGAGCAACCGCCACCATCCCCAGCAAAAACAACCCTCCATCGGCAGCAGCGGTAGCAGACAGTTGGGCTTTCTATGCCACCAGTATAGGTATCCAAGTTTTGTATATAAGTTTGCTGGTCTTCCCAGCTCCTTATTTTGTCTGGTTTGGGAACTAGTCCTTGAACATACAGGAGCTGTGAGGCAACAGCTGTCACGTGGCCTTGATTTCTTAAAAAATGTGTCCCTCTTCACTTCACCCTTGGGAGCCCAGAGTATTTGGGATTTTGGCTCCCAGAGACTGGAGAATTAGCAAAATTCACAGCAGTCTTCATTCTCATGGATTGGGACCTGATCTGAAATGTGAAAGCTGACAGCGATCACTGAGAAAAACAATGTGACAGAGCTTTGACAAGTAGGAATGAACCTGTGAGCATAAATAAATATGTTGGTGAAAAGAGATTTTAGAAGTCTTTTAAACAGTAGACAAGAGGGGAAGGATGTAGGACCAAACCAATATGCATGAAGATCTAAGGAAAAAACTGGATTAAACCTCTCTTCTTCCAAATCTTCAGCTTTCAGTTCCAGATTTGGGCATAAATGCTTGGATTCCACTTTTAAAAATTAATCACATAGAGGACTGAAGACCTCAGAGCAAACCTCCACTTTCAATAACCAATACAATTAATAAATACCTTCTTTGTTGCCACCAAACTGCTAGAGAATAGATTATTGCAGATCTTTAAGTACTATGTGTACCAACATTACCTCCAGTATCTGATCTCCTGTTATTAAAAGGAGAGACTAATGTTGCTTACTGACAGAGTCCTCTTCACAGAGTTTGATTTAGAACTGCTGCTGGAGTCTTGTTTCAGAATATTTTTCTCCCTCAAAAATACCAATTCACATACCAAGTCATAAAATGTTATTGCACAGTGAAGAAATGTCTCCAAAAAAAAACCAAACCCAAAACCACCAACAATTTTTTTTTCATAATTAAAAGCTGGACTGAGAAAGATAGAACAAAAACCTGCACTTCTATATACCATAAGGGCAAGAGTAATTAAAAAGATCACAATGGCAACTGACCTGCAATAACCAAATGAGGAAATTCTACTTGCAGCCAGAGCTGCCAGCCTCCCTCATATAAAAAGGGAGGGCTAAATACTGTGCCAGTTACACTGCTTCTGTTCTGTCAAGTGATCCATAAAAAATGACCTCAGTTTTCTAAATGTGGAAATAAATACAAGTCAAACATTTAAAAAAACCCCAACCCTTCACTATCCACGTACACCGTTCCCTGCTCCCCTTTCCAAAGCATCAAACCAATGCCAAGAGGGCACTGTTGTTGTTACAAGCAGCAGCTAGGTCTGGTGACTAACAAATAGACTCTGGGCAGGTTAGAATTGATAGCATGATTTAATACATACATTGAGAGAACAACAAAGATCACACATGCAGTTGTAATCTGACAGCAGGCTGGGAAGTGATTAGGGAAAGCTGCTGGAATGAGAGGGGGAAGAAAGAGAGAGGAACAGAGTTTGGGCTGCTGAGGTAGAGACCTGATGCTGGAAACATGCGGCGCAGAAAAGGCAATGACCCAAGAAAGTATGCACCCAATAATTTGAGTGTAAAAGCCTGAAATCTGTGAAGAGGAGGAAAAGTTTAAGCAACTGGCCTTCCAATTCTCTGTGCACTTCTAAATTCCTGGTACCAGGTCAAATTGTGCAGAAAGCATTCAAGGTGCAGATCTCAGTTCCAGGTCAAATTGTGCAGAAAGCATTCAAGGTGCAGGTCTCAGTTCCTTTTGCTATGATGTGGGCTGCACGAGGAAACCTCTAACGTGCTGCCTGGAAGCTTTACCTTCAGAAGGGCAGGGTTAGACCTCACCCTTTCCAGGAGAGTGAAAACGCAGATGGTGGGTAGAGCCGGGGGAGCCAGCTCCCTGCTCGCTCATCACCTCTCGGGATAATCCCCCAGGAGCTGCCTGCACCTTGGCAGCTGCAAGGTGCAGCCCCTTTAAATGGGGCAGATTTGTTTTCAAGT
>NW_010334876.1:0-1630 GCF_000700745.2 Antrostomus carolinensis | reverse complement strand
AGGGAGGGAGCAAATAAGGAAATTCCGCAACTTCAGAAGCTCAACTTGAGGCTGCTGTTACAGAGCTTCTTGTAATTATTTAACAGGTATTAAACAGACTGGGGATGGCACTGCAGGCATCTTACATCTGACAGTTCCTGGCCCGCAGCACCTTCTTTTAAAGTAGCTAAAAACTACTCTGTGTGCTCTAGATACCTTTTTTTTTTTAAAGGCTCCAGTAACATTTTAGTCTTTTCTGTAATTCTGTATTATACCTCCATGTTAAAAGTAAAAACAAAATATGAGGAGTATTTGTTCAGGCCTGGAAACTTCCCAGCCTGGCAAGAATTTTGGAATATGATTTTCTTTTCTACATCTTATTCACTGAATTGCCTGGATGACATTTTTAATGCTGATCCCTGGGGTGAGACAGAGGTTTTTCTTTAGTCATTCTACCTATTTGGAAAGTTCAGTGCACAATGAAATACCAAATACAGTTGTACTTGTGAAATGTACCTTGGATAACCTTATCTAAATAACTTCATTTGAAATGTGAATGGACTTTTGTGAGAGGAACTTTCCTAGATAAACCTGAGGGATATTTTTTAACTCAGCGGCAATTTGAAAGGGATAATTCTAACATTTATTTTATTTTCTTGTGGAGAACTACCATGTGATTCCAAAACTAACATCTACAAGCTAGTGTTTAAGCCAAAAAAACACCAAAGAATGAGATAGCAAGCATTTAAAAGCCTTTTACATGTGAAAGGAATCTAATAGGAGAAACGTAGTTTATCCAAGCATATAGTTCTGGTCTTTTATTTGGTGGTTGCTTGCTTAGAAATGCTCAGGCTTACAGAGTTGGACACAATAATAAAACCACAAACTGTATTTTCCCATTGTTGAGAAAATAGTTTCTACAGAACCATCACCAGCATGTGTGAACTGTATTAACATATTTGAGCTGTATTAACATAAACTATATTAATATGCATAACGACACATTTGGACTATTAATTATGTACTAACTTTGTTCCGGTGCACTTGGCTGGCTTTTGGAAAGTTCTGCTCTGTTCATTAAAGGTAAGGTTTGTGTTTTGCCCTGGAGGCAGCTCCTTAAGCTTGCAACTGCCAGGAATACGCTGTGCTTACTGTGAAATACAGAAAGGAGGGAAACCGCTCTCCTAAATAATTCTGTAACAGCAATGAGATGTCCTGGAGCACAAGGAAAGTTACAAGAATGCGGTTTTCTCAAACAGGAAAGAAAGATCGCTTCTTCATTCTGCTGGAAAGAAGGACATCTTTCCAGTTCCTCCAGTCAGTTCATTTTGCACCTCGCAGCGATCACATCCGTGATTTCGGAATGACAGCCAGCGCCTCCGCTCGCTTTGAAGCGGCTCTGGCCACCCCAGCGCTACCAGGTGAAACACTCTCCCAGCCGGGAGGACCGCGGCATTTGTTGGCTGCCGGAGCTCCGGACGGCTCGCCCAGGGCCCGGCTCCAAGTCTCCAGGAGAAAGTGGGAACCTTTCCAGGGACTTCCACGCACTTTGGGTCAGGCCCTGGCCGATCCACCCGCGGCTTTCCCACCGCGCAGCTGAGAAGAAACTGACAGCCCAAGCGCTCTGGTCCCTCCCCACCAGCCCGTACCC